>NW_011887745.1:692672-712723 GCF_000806365.1 Fopius arisanus | reverse complement strand
CATTTATAAAACATTGACAATAAATAATAAAAGAAGTAAATCCTGAATTATTCATGGTAATCAATAGACCTTGAGTTTAACGAATTTAAACTACGCGTCGGGTATAATTGACGAGGTCTCTTCCCTATCGACAGGTGCCAAACGAAAATAGAATTAAACGAACCTCAAAGGTGTTTGCACTTTCAAAAGCCTCAAAATCATGAGCCCGCTATTCTCCAATGAATTGTTTATCAAATGAAAGCCGAAAGGGATCATGAATCTTCTCAGGAACTTGCAGAATATAAATACTCTGATAATCCTCGTCGCCATGGCATTGTCTGTGGTATTTATGATTCAAGTTAAAGATATTTACATGAAAAATCAAAAATACCACAGGTATTTGGGCTACAAGCAGTACGTGAGTATCTCAGAGCTACCCCTAAAATAATTAATTACTCCTCAAGAACTTGAGAGCTGATAATTATTTTCAAATCCTAGATAACCGAAATATCAGTGGGCCTCAATGAAGCTGAGAAAACGATAAACAAGTCATCCACTTATGTTCATCAGCTGAGTGAAGCTGTTATGCAGCACGATAAAGAGAACAGACTCAGGTCGACCTCTCCAAGAGTGACATTTCCACTTTAGTGAGAGTTATAGTGTAAGCACATGGATTAAGACTAAACGCTTGTATTTTTGATAAAACTGTTTTTGTAATTGAAGATGCTCTTCAGCAAGTGCTTGGGAATTATCTAACCGCTTCAGGCAGGCATTAACAATTGATGCGATTGTAAATTTTCAGTTGGTCGATCATTATTTTCAGTTACTAATTTTTTTATTAATGCTTGCAACTACTTTGAACAAATTCTTTGATATTGGGAGTGAAAGAAAATTGTTGAATGGTATTGAGAGGCATTTTTTTTTTATCAAAATTTTTCTTTACGGTTCATCAAAGATTTTATTTAAATCGGGTAGGTTTCCAGATGTTTGAAATTATGTTGTTGTAAACTTATGAGATTTTAAATTTTATTCTTAATTCTCAGACTGAATTGGGATGTCTATTATGGGTGGGAGATCCTTACAACAATTGAAAAATGGGAATTCTTTAAAGTTACGATGTTTTGTTCTTTTATCATTTGTTAGTAATCGAATGTGTATTGATTCTTTTTAATTTTACTAATGTAATTGAAATGAAAAAGTTGATGATTAAGAGTCTCAGACTCTACTTAGTGATGTGTACCAAATTGCAGGGATATTTTGGTATTCTTATGCCTCTTCGTATGCCTCCTGAGATGAGAGATGAAGAATGTTTATTTATTTGCTCATGAATAGCGGAATGAGTTTGTTATTATTTTTTTTTTCATTGAAGACAGAAATTTCTGCTGAGTACTTTTTGAAATTTCACTTAAATTTCGAGTGAAACCGCGAATATTTTCCATACTAACTTTGAATGTGTAAATAGTGTGAAAGTACGAAAACTCTTGATAAAACTATAATAGTTGTTGATAAATTAAATATCCAAGGGCATTCAGCTGCTTTAATATATAACAAAAAAAATCTCTTCTCAGGAAATGGAGTAAAAGTTTAAAAACTTCTCATAAAAATGACAAATAATATTGATAAATTGAGTATTCAAGGTCTATTTGATCCAAGTAAGAGCCTAAGGATGAATTTTTAATTCTCTACCAATTTAAAATTATAACAACAGAAAAAATTCTCACCACGACTCTGATATAAATATTTTTCTATCATCAATAATCTCGCCAAGAAAAAATGTGAATCCCATCCCCAACTAGGGCTACTTAATTGCAAAACTCTTAAGACTCGTACTATTTTGTATATAAAAAAAATATAATTTCATATCTACCAATAACCACTTACCTCAAAACTCTGTAGACATACACCTCAAATTATGTTTATCGCCTTGAGAGGGTTCAAGAACCCCATGTGGAGCGCAGACCCAAGGATCGTGTGTTTCCCACTGCCACTGGAGAAGCTTCTCCTTAAGCTCTGTGAACACCTTTTTAGCCGATGGTTTTCCCGCAAGATTTTTCACCTCCTCAGGGTCCATTTTAAGATCAAACAGCTCCCACTCAGGCCTGTGGTAATAACTCTGGAGATTCTTGTACCACCTGAGGGGCATATTCGAGCGACTCCTATTGAGGAGGTCTTGAAATGTTGGAGAGAGATAGAAATCCTGATCGATGGGGAAAGGCATTCCATAATTCAAATTATGAATCAATTTGTATCTCTTGGTGCGAGCAACCCTCATAGGATAATACATGGTGACCTCGTGGTGAGTCTGACTGGCAAAGATGACGTTGTTGTCATCAATGGGTTCGTCAATCAGAAGAGGCAGTAGTGATTTCCCTGTGAGATTTATCGAGTGCCTTTGGGGGATTTCGTTGGACTGTGAAAGCTCCTCGTTGATTCCAAACCAGTCAAAAAGTGTAGGGACGATATCGAGGAGGGAAGTCATGCTATACGTCACCTGATTCCTGCGTTTAGGGTGGAGAGGGGAGGAGATCATCAGGGGTTCTGCCATCCCAGGGTCGTAGAGGTTCGTTCTACCACTGGGAAAGGGTATCCCATTGTCCGAGGTGTACATGACAAGAGTGTTATTTTTCAATCCTGAAGTTTCGAGCTCCTTGAGGATCAGCCCGACCCCTTGGTCCAGGCGAGACATCGTGGTGTATTGAGCGGAGATATCTCTCCTCGCTTCCTCCGTGTCCTGGATGAAATAGGGTACCGTCACCTCGTCCCACTGATAATATATCGGAGTCCAGTCTGGAATTCGTCCCATTCCAGTGTCTCCATTACCAAATTTCTCGCAGAAGTTACCGTACTCTGGATTCGTGTGACCACATCTGTGGGGATCGTGGAAAGCTATGTAGAGGAAGAACTGCTGGTCCTTGGAGGCTGAGAGAAATTCTCGGGTCAAGAGCTTTATGTGCGTGATGTTCCTGCCTACTTGTAGGATTGAGCTATTTTCTTCTGTATGAGCGAAGTCGAAAGGATAGACTTCACTCGGACCCACATGCTTTTTACCGATTATCCCTGTTCGAATATTATTGTTTTTTAATATTTTTGGGAGACTCTGGACATCATCGAAGGACTGGAAATGATGAACACCTTGGTGGAGCCCGTACATTCCGTTTTGATGACTCGGAAGTCCGGTTAGAATAGAGGAACGACTCGGAGAACAACTGCTCACAGAAGTATAAGCATTATTAAAAATTAAGCTGTCCCTCGCCAGGGCATCTAAATTCGGTGTTTGACATATTTTATTCCTGTAAGATCCCATCTCGAACCCTCCATCATCCGCTGTAACAAAGACCATTAAATAATATAATCGACATTCAGCCCCTAGACATCAGGAAGATAATTAACAGGAGGTCACTCTACAAAAAAAAAAAAAGTACCCAGTATTAATATGGCATTTCTCCGTTCTCCATGTACTTTGGCCTGTCCCAGGAATGTGCAAATGATCAACAGCAAGAATGGTTTTAATTCCATTTCAAATCGACGTCGCATCCTTCGCATCTAAAATATTTCAGGACAAACCGGAATTAATTAAAAAAAAAAATGACATTTTGGGATTACAGTGAGATTTATTGGGACATGTCCTTTCACCAATGCCCCAGTTTTTGTCTTTAAAATCAATTTCCAACCTATCATTATTATTCTAATTCTCCAAGATATAATTAATTTCAATTAAAAAATGAAGAAGGAAATTTGTAAAATGGAGAAATGGTACAAATCGTTTCGGAGAGAACCAACGGTTCGTGACGTAATGATTCATTGACAAAATGTAATTGTTGGATATTTAGAAAGGATGCGGAAGGTTTGAAGTGGCAATAATTGGGGCATTGAGAGATACATTTATTGTAACCTTATGTAAGCCACGAAAAAGGCGCCACGTAATGTTTGAATCTCTTTGTAAATAAAGACACTTGCGCTGTGCTGTTCAATACATCTCCATTCTGCTGCTCCAATTGGACACGAACTTCAGTTGTTGTCACTTGCGGCCACTTGCTGCTACTTGCTGCCACTGCCACGTTAACTGCTTTCACTTCACACCAGAGGTTCAATCACTTTCCTCTTTCTTTATTTTTATCCCCTCATTTTATCCACCGTTCAATAGTTTTATTTGCATGATCAATCGATTCATGGAGTTATTTATTGATGTGAAGATTGACAGTCAGTGAAATTTTACAGGTTATCTGAACAACTGGAAGCTTGACCCCGTGGGTTTATTTCATTGTTTCGTCAATTATTATTATACTGTAATTATACTGAAATTGTGGCTGTCGTTGGGTTAAAAGGGGTTGCGCTGTTTTAAACCGCGAATTGGAGGATTTAATGAAGATTTTGAGGGAAAGGACCTGATGATGATGGAAATCAATGGGTTACGCCTTTCACGTGACTAGATTTTTTTATTCTGGAGAATCTCGTGAATTTAGTTTAAATTTTGTTATTGTTTGCTTTTTTTCGGGGGATAAACGTGGGGATTTGGTTGCTGATTTTGGTTTTTCGAGATGTGTATTTGGGGTGGGAATTTCTGGAGGAGGGAAACAGCTGGTTTGTGATATCTTTCATCTGAATTGTTTTGTGACACATGAAGTCTAGAAATAGATGAAATTGAATTACTCAGCTTTAGGTGAAGTTTGATATTTCAGAAGCAAACAGGTGTATCAGATCAAGTCGATTGCTTTTGGAGATCGGTTTTCGATGAAAAAGTCTCTGATTTCACAGAATATTGTGATTTAAGAGTCTTCGAAGTTTAAAAAGGGCTAGAAATATTTAGAGGATGACGGATTTTTGGAGAAGTTGAGATAATTACAGAGATATAAACAATTTCATGTAATAATTAATTTCAAA
Organism: Fopius arisanus; assembly: GCF_000806365.1. Classification (NCBI taxonomy): domain Eukaryota; kingdom Metazoa; phylum Arthropoda; class Insecta; order Hymenoptera; family Braconidae; genus Fopius; species Fopius arisanus. The sequence goes on along the minus strand of NW_011887745.1, from coordinate 707,863 downwards.
TTGATCCCTTCACATGTTGCGTGATTACATCATCCATGATCTTTTCAATTTTTAATAATTACTAATAATTAAATTCTGATAATTGAGATAATTTGATATACTTCGATTGCAGATTAATAGAATAGGCTTGTGCAATGTCGGATGAGAAGATAGTATGTCTTTTTGATGTCGATGGAACTCTCACTAATCCACGGCAGGTGAATAAATTAATTATCATCGTCATTGTTACTGAATTAATTGTTTACATCTGTCTGTTTTTCAACAGAAAATTGAGGCACATGTGGAGCAATTTCTGCTGGAAACAGCGAAAAGGGAGAAGTTTGATATTGGGATAGTGAGTGGTTCTGATATCGTGAAAGTTAAGGAACAGCTCGGTGAGGATGTCATCTCGAAGTACAAGTATGTCTTCGCTGAGAATGGCTTGATTGCCTACGTCGATGAGAAACAGCTCCCAAGTGAGGTAACATAAACAATAAATACTCAACACAACTCTATTTAATTTATTTTGTGAATCAATTTGTTAGTCTTTACTACTTCATTACGGATTTTGGTCGAGGGGCTTTCGAAATATTATTTTCACCTTGATCAATTCATCAATTAATATAATAGAGCGGTTACTATTTAATCCTCAAATGTCCCGATTTTTTTAATTTCTACAGAATCTCATTGATATTTTCAAAAATAATACTGACGGGTTCCGTTGGCATTTTTGTTTGCAGTCTATTCTAACAGTGCTGGGAGAGGATTCTTATCAAGAATTGGTGAACTTCTGCTTGAAGTACATTTCCGAATTGCGTCTGCCCTTCAAACGAGGAACTTTTATTGAACTTCGCACTGGAATGGTGAATGTCTCGCCTGTTGGTAGAAATAGCACAATAGCTGAGAGATATCAGTTTGCAGAGTACGACAAGGAGAATCACATTCGCGAGAAGTTCATTCAGGCATTGAAGAAGGAATTTCCTGATCTTGGATTGACATTTGCAATAGGTGAACTATTTTTTAAAATATGAAATCTCTTTGGTCTTGTGAAAAGGGTTTAACTCGTGGAAATTAATCAATTTAATCAATTCATTCAATTTCAGGGGGACAAATATCAATTGACATATTTCCACACGGTTGGGACAAGACCTATTGCCTGCGTCACATCGACGATTGCGACAAGATCCACTTTTTCGGTGACAGATGTTATGAAGGAGGAAATGACTATCAAATTTATCAAAGTGACTTGACTGTGGGCCACCGTGTAACTACACCTTCAGACACAATTGAACAGATGAAAATATTACTCGAAGTTCGCAAAGAAATGAGAAACAAGGACGGATCACTGCAACGTTAATTGCCAAACTAAAATCACAAAATTAGTCATTCCAAAAATTTATCAGACTTTGCACCTCCTCGGTTTATTTTCATCATTACCTGCAGAGCCGAAAAGAAAAGATATAATTGTGAAATATTGAGATGAATATTGTATTGTATGTTGATATATTACGGAATATACACAGAATTTAACTTGACATTATCACAGTGAGCCTAGAGTAATTATTCATTATTCCACTACATGCCACGATATATTGGCACACGTTTTGCGGTGAATGCTGCCAGCCCTTCTAGTCTGTCCTTGGTTTTAAGTATCTTTGAGTAACATTCTTTCTCTATCTCGAATCCTTGGTCGATTTGCACTTCGATTCCTTTCGTGATCGCTACCTTTGCCATCCTGATGTATACAAAATCAATATATTAAAAAGCTATTTTTAAAAAATACATCTTTTTACACACTAGAAACTAATCGCTAAGCAAATTGTTAGGAAGATCATCACGAGGTTTTTCAACGGGTTTATTCTACCTTGCGGTATCATAAATTATGATTTTTAAAGCTGATCATGAGATGTTTCTCGTGTTTTACAGTAGTGATATTGTAATTGACGTTTCTGCGTGCGTCAAACGAGATTTTCACCAATTCAACATTACAAAGTCCAAATTTTTTATCTAAAAAAGACATTCTCAGGAAAAATAAATCTCTACATCTCAGATGATGCCGAGTGGACAATAATAATAATTTATGTGTACATTTAAAATTCTAATCATAACAGAGAGGAGTTACTGAATGCTAGAATATATCGAAATGATTGTTAGATTAATCAAGTTGATTGCCGCCTTCAACCAAATGGATTTATTAATAATAAATAATCCATTCTGCCAGTGCGGCATCCGGAACTCACGTGCAAATCTTATCGTTTATTTTACCAGTGCAAACAATCCGCGAACAACGATTTTTCTAGAACCATCCGATGAATGAATTACCATCAATTATTATAAAGCCACGATTGCCTGTGTAACCACATGGAGAGAAATATTCAATAAAAATGACATCTTCTCCGTAATTCCGTATGAAGTGGTAGACTAGGATGATTTCAGTTTTTTCGAAGTGGAGGAAGTGGAGCAATATTTTTGTGAGTAGATTTTTTATTGAATAATGAAAATTAGAAATTAAATGGCTGAGAAAAAAATTACTTTCACCAATTAAATTCATTGATTATAAGAAAATTCAAACAATTCTCGACATTTCCCAAATGAATGGAATTGTTCGAAGTAAAATAATTTGAAAGTATTTATTTTCTCGTCGGAGGCTTTAAATTCTTTTTTCATGATCATAATGAGTTCATAAAATATTTATATGAATCAACTCACTTGACTCCAACAGGTCCATTAGGAAGGATTTCCCGAGCGATTTCCAAGGCTGCCTGATATGCCGCATCTCCTCCTCTATTTTGAGGTACAGCTCTGTTGACGAGTCCAATGTCCTCCGCCTCATCTCCATCGAGAATTTTCGCAGCGAAGATCATCTCCTTGGCTTTGGCAGTGCCCACAATCCTGGGAAGTCTCTGAGTACCCCCAGCCCCAGGTATAATAGCAAGTTTCGTCTCAACGAGTCCCATTTTCGCTTCAGAAGCACTAGTCCTGATATCCGCAGCGAGAGCCATCTCCAGACCGCCTCCAAGTGCAGCCCCATCGATCGCCGCAATCGATGGTATCGGTATCGTTTCAATTTCACTCATCAAATTCCTGAGGGAATTGACAAACTCTCCAACTTCCAATTCACTCATCTGTCCTCGCTCCTTCAGATCGGCTCCGGCGCAGAAAATCTTGGGTACGAGACTCCGCAGGATCAGAACCCTGACCTTCTCATCGTCTCGTATCTTGTGGAGAGATTGTGATAACAGACTCACGAGATTTCGCCCGAAGGAATTCCGAGCCGCTGGCCGATTAAGAGCTAGTACTGCTATTCCATTGTCTTTACCATCTAGATAATTAATTGTCACTTCCTTGGATGGATCATCGAGTTTATCCAGGTGGGATGGATCGACTTTGGTGGAGACTCTGGATACCCTTGAGCTCATCATCTTCCCGCAGATTAATCTGCACGTTCTCCTTTTTATCAGTGGCACAATCATCCTTCACAGGGATATCGTACTAACTCTGGCAGCACTTAAATCACTGTACCTTCAGATTAATAGCATTTAATGATGAATTCTGTAATTGCTGCAGGAGGTGTTACGGCTGGTGTTTACGTAAAGTGTTGGATCAACACTGGCTTCATGTAAAAGTGCTGAGTTATCCCGGTCTCTTGTGGTGTGAGTAAATTGAGGAGGGGATATTCGGAATGATTAAATCTTAAGTTTGAAAAAATGTCTTATGTGCAGTGATAATGCGCGGGGCTTTGCGGTTTTACGATTGCCTCGATTTTGATTGGGTGATGCGAGAATTCAAATTGTCTGGGTTTTAATGAAATAGATAAGGAGTAGACGCGATACGCAATTGCCACGTATTGATGAGTAAATTTACTGGAAAATAATTGCAGTCATGAGCCAACATTTTTAAATTATCGTGATGATTGACGTTAGCAGCCGTTGGTAGTGGAGGGAAATTTGAATTCGAAAGTGATCAATATTTTTGTCAATTTTATGTAATCGGGCGATAATCACTGTCTTATTATTTATTTTCTACGATTATAATGAAAATTATAATTGTTATAAAAAATATTCGATAAAAAAATTATGGAACATACCGTTTTTTATATTTCTGACGTCAAATGATTGGGGGAAATTTGCATTGCAAATTTGCATTCATTATCTTCTCCTCCCGTCTTTCTCAATAAAATCCCGGCAATCCGTTATTTTTTAACTTTCTTTGAGTTGTTATCGGTCGTGTTGACACAGTGAAATTATTCTCTCGCGTCATTTTCTCGTCAGAAAATATTTGCACACCGTCGAGAACAATAATGTCACCTTAATTGACAACGGTATTTACTCAACAGATGAATTGTAAAAATATTTTATTTTCTCAATCACTATTTACAGTCATTTAAGTACAGCTGTTCATCTACGGATGAATAACTTCATCAATAAATACTCATGGATAAATATAAATGAATAAATTAATGGCAAATTAATGTCTAATTGGAGATCTAGGCGGTGATTGCGGGTGGTGGTCGAAGCATTGATCTAGTTGCTGATGAGAGTTTTTGGGAGACCAAGTGGGCAATATGAGATGATCTTCGCCACACGAATTCACGGGTTCTGTCGTGATCATCTGGGCTGTCCACTCGTACCTGAATAAAATAATGTCATGAGGTTGTCCTCAATAGGTTCAAGAGAGAAAGTACTGGAATTTTGGGTACCTGTTTGGGCTGGGAGACGCGAATTGAATGGAGTGTGGCTGCTCCACCGTGCAGCACTCGCAGACTCAATTTTCCTGACATTTCAGCAGTTGTGGCTGTTGCATTTCGAAGTTCCTTCTTAGCTGCTTTACCAAATTCCTTCTCTACTTGAAGAACCAGGGGTCCCAGGTTGAATTTCGTTTTTATTGTTGTATGATCGCTCATCATGTTCACAGATACATCACCAGAACGCTTCAAGGATGAGAGACCGTACAGAGTTGCTTTCGTTTTGGATTTTGATTTTGGCTTCGTTTGTTTCAACTGGGGACAATAACAATTAACACTGACAATATTAATATTATTATTCAATATTACTATTAATCGAGATCCTCATGAATTCAATTGGGACTTTAACAGAATTTACAGAACTATATCAGCCAAAAATTCTAAAGAACTTGAAAATCCTGAAGTGCTCAATTTCTATTCCGTGTTTCGATAAATTTCTTTATGATGTCTCGTAAACGTAATGTCAGCGCGATATCATCATAAACTTTTATAACTTCATCCTAAAGAGTGATTTCTGTAATTTACTGAAATTGCCGTTTGAGGAGTTAGAACGGAAGCAAAACTCTTTGTAAAAATTCTACAGGCTTCCCAAGACGTACAGACAATCATCAAAGTCATCACCGTAAAACTTTCCAAGCTTTCAATCCTCTGCCATAAACCGGGAATGGGTTTATCTTCTCGAAAATATAGAGTTAAAAAACTAAAAAGCGAGAAGTTCATAAATTTCTGAAGAATTCATGATGTCCATCATCATCTTTATCATCATGAATTGCATGAAAAGAGAGAATCAACCCCACCACCGCGATCACCACAATTTAACGATTCTTTCCAGTCCACTTGAGAGGATAATGAATTCTCTGGTCTAATAGTCAAACTTACCTTATTCTTGGTAGATCCTTTGTTGGATGTTTTTTTTTTGCTCTTGGTGACAGTTTTCCTCGGTCTGGTATCTTTAGTGATCACTCCAGTTGCTCGACTACCTGTTGAATCCTCAGTAGATGCATCAGCTTGGATACTTGCTTCTGTCGACTGGTTTTCCAGGTTTGATGTGGTCGTTGCTTCCTGAAAATATTTTCCCAACACTTCAATTAACTGCACGAACAAATATCCAAGGCGAATCATCAAAAATAACGAATGCACTGAGAAAAAAAAATGTCACCCAACGCTAGAGTAATAATTATAACAAGACTCACCTTGGAATTAGCATCCCTACTGGTGATCTTGGACTTGTTCTTATTCTTCTTCTTGGATTTGGTCTTATTGGTCTTGGAGCTGGACCTGGTGAGTTTAACAGTAACCGGATCGTAGTTGGTCCTGAGAATTTTGTTGATCCTCGCAAGAATATTATCGACAAATCTATTATACTTGGCGACATAAATGGCAGATACATCGGATGCCGTCTCTCCGTCCATGGCACCTATTTAAAAACAATCATTATCACCCTCGGTGAATATCAATTTAAACCGATGAACCAGATGAACCCGAGTGAGTTAATAAACCGGGGGAGATTCCATGTCCTTGTCCGCATTTTTCGTGAGGTCATTCGTTCAAATCCACGACCTCCTTTCGCCCTTGGAAGAAAGTCGGATGGAGCCAATGGGTGAAGTACTGGAAGGGATGGGGCATCATCGAGGAGAGGGAAAAAAAGGTGAACGAGGAAAAAGGAAGAGGGAACCTACTTTACGTACTGCTACTGACCGGACAGTATTTAACGCGTGGAATCTACTGACCAAACTGGTACCCAGATGTGGGTCATTGGCCCCATCTCCAACCATTCCAGCTAAAAATCTCACTCAGCTAGTTCGCCGATACTTCCCAGAATTTATTTATTTATCATCGATTATAATAAATTTATTATTCAGAACTTCCCGACGAATATTATTAGTCTGTCGACAATTGCAAGTCAAATTGACGTTTAATAAATTGTTGTTGATTTTAGATGGCATGTGGCGATTGTTTTCTGGGTCATGATGAATATCGAGGACAGAGACCAGATGGCGATTTTAAAAAAATCGTTTTGGTTTTTTGAGAATACGTCCTGGCCACGACAAGATGAAATATCAATAATTTTGATTTGGAAAGTAACAATCGATTTCACGTTATTGATTGTGAATGTATAAAATCGAGAAGAGATTTTCAAAAGAATTGTGATCTAGCTATTTTTATCACCCGCGACACGATGATGTTATCTGATTTTTGGGCTGATTTCACTGACTCCTGGAGAATTTAAATCAGACGTCAAGTGGCACGCGACATGATTTCGTGACTGCAATTGCTTTCAAATGACTTCAGACTTGGAATCAATTATTTCAGTGGAAGTAATTGCAATCATGATAACCAGAGACGAACACTTCTATCAGCTTATCACGCGATAAGATTTCAACGAGCGTTTCATTTTTTTTTGTTAACATCAATTTTCACTGATTTCCAGGAAGAGTAAATAACAGTCTTCAAATAGCACGCGACATGATTTCGTGACTGCGATTGCCGTCGAGTGATTCTGCAAACCCGAGATCAATTACTCCAGTAGAACTTATTGAAATACAGACAGAAATCACGTGAGTGAAATAATCTCGACGAGTCATTCATTTCGGATTGATTTGATCACCTCAACAAACGGGTGCTTAATAAATACATTGTCAATTCATTTGTAAATCAATTAAATTTCAAGTACACAGAGAAAGAATTCGAATTTAATTGCAAACGTTTGAAATTTAAATTGCCGAAAAAATAACTTTACCCAAAGAAATTTGTTAACAACAATAAAATGCAAATATTCCTCAACATTTACTGGCGCCAAACAAACGAATTCGTTCAAAATAAACAAATAATCTATTATGTAGATTTAACGAAAAAATATATATTTTTATATATATCATACCGCGACGAGAAATTCTGACCAAGAGATTAAATGACCCGGGAAGAAGTCGAGAATTAACCTGACAGATGATTAAGCACTTTTTGTGAAACAGGGAGGTGCCGGAATCAGAGGCAAGATTTCCCTGGGTTTCTTACTGGGTCAGGGTCAGCCTGTTCTACACTCCGGGTCACTGACCTCAATTTTGTTTTGTATAAAAAAAAAAGAGAGATACAACATTTTTGACGACAAAGTCCGCCCCGGTGAAAGCTTATTTAATATTCCCAGGAGTTTCACCCCCTCCCCGCGTTCCTCTAATGATAATGACTTTTAAAAAAATGAAAGAATGGAGTCAACCACGCCCAATCGATTACTTTCTTCCTGATTTTTCTTTTCTTTTCGTTCCAAATATCGCATTAACAAACAAAACAGACACCAGAAAATGATATTCTCCTGATAAAAACTAGACTCTAGAGCTTCCCCCAGCCACAAGTTCATCATTTATATTTAAATATTATTGCTCATCTGCGAAATGGATAAATAAAGAATAAATGTCAATAGTGGACGTAAGTTTGGTTGACCGAATGAAAATAATAGCAAAATAATTGATAAAATAGCGATAATAAAACGTTAATGAAGGGAACGTCTTCGATGGGACCGGGGACTTATCGTTTATGTGTTCTTCTCCTTTTATAGAAAGCAATTATTTGAAGCAACTACGATTATTTTGTTACAACTACAAGGAGCTTAGATAGTAATGAAAGATGGGAATGTTGGAATAGTGATGATAGTCAATGAATGGTTGTTTCATTATCTCATTTGAGTCGAGTAAGGTTCTGTCCAGTTACGGATTGTTACAGTCTACTGTCACCCGGATATTTGTGCACTAGGTACTACTGAATAGATGAGCGAATGTATAAAAATAAGAGATTAAATAAATAAATACGTTAAAATGCATTTGGCTTTCGGCGCGTCACGTTTGGGCCAGAATTAATAATTAATAAATAATAATGACTGATGGATGAATTAACTGTAACACCGAGTCTCTGGACAACGAACCCCAACTCGATTCCAATGAGAATCAATAACAATCAATAACAATCAATAACAATCAAAAACACAATTTTGTAAAAATCATAAATTATCTATATTTTTTCGTTCTTTTTTTTTTCACCATTACTCTCTCTCGTGATTAATCCGAATTGAACATTGATTTCTCTGTACACTATTTAACAGATTAAAATACAATACTTGATGTTTTCTCATTATTTTAATCGTATGAAATTCATGTAGAATGTTTTTATTTTTTCGTAAGGCAGAGGTTATGATTTTCCCCTCGTAAACTTGCACTCGCTAATTGCACTCGCTTATTTATACAATAATTTTAATTATTCAACATTATTGACCGAATAATCGAGAATTCCTTCCGGGAGTGGTCAAGGTACCGTTTCACGAGGAGAAAATACGTGACGTCACCAAAGCATTTGGCATTTTAACGCAAAAAACATTCCATCCACCACCCGGACACTGAAGAATGTCCGAAGAGAGTTCGTACTAATTTTTGAAAAATATATATATATGTCTCCACATTAAATTAATCAAATCAATGCGTTAACGTTGCTTTCGAGCTGCAAGACAAATAAACTCATCACCCGAGGGTATTAAAATGCCACTGAGGATTCAAATAACTCCAAACACAACATAAGCACGCTCGGATTAATCAGACCGACTAATAAATACATAAATAAATAATAAATAGATGAGATAGATGCGAGAAATGGAGAAAGGGTGTAATCTTTCATTTTCTCAATGACACTGTTAAAAATTTTCTTGAAACTTTCGTGACAATGTCATTTGAATTTCAAACTACACGAGCTTCAATTCAATTTCAATTAATAATATTCACTAAATTCCTCATTCCCCTCAAAAATCCAAGAAAATTGGGGTTTTCATGTTGAACGATCATCGAATCACCAACGAAATCTTGAATTTCCAGTAATCACTTGACATCCAAAAAATCAACTGATTCAACAAACAATTCTCCATAAATTTTCCGTCACTGTATCAGTATTTTTAATTTAAAAATCACCCTCGAAACTTCAAGCGTAATTTTCAAACAGAGGACATTCATTACGAAAACAAAAATGAAAAAGATAAAATGTCAACGACATTTGTCAGGACACTCCTCCTCGACAGTACAAAAAATCGCTCGAGGGATTTTTCGGAATATTTCAGGGATGAAGAGGACCACGTCAGTTATCTTTTTTTCGTTAAAAAAAAAATGGATATTGGCAGGAAAGGGGGAGAAGTAAAAAGCCTATTTGGGTGTAACGATTTTTTTGACACTTTTTTTACCACGCGCGTGCTTACGCGAGCGTATGTTAGTGTGTTTCTTTGTCTTGCCCTTGAACTCACGTGCACGCCGTGCATCAGCAATGTCGACAATATCATCGAGCTCGTCCGTCTCCTCATCGCCATCCTCCTCATCATCATCCTCCTCACTGTCATCGTCCTCAGTAATATCTAACCCAAGGTCATCGTCATCATCGTCATCATCGTCATCGTCGTCCTCGTCACTGTCAACAGTTTGTGATGGCGTTGATATGGCTTGCTGATTGACGACAACAGGATTACCAACTGTATCACCACCATCGAGGCTTGATACAGCCTGACCTTCTGGTGCAACATCCTCCTCCTCGTATGAACCAGTTGATTCATTGACATCAGCAATCTCTGGGCCATGGGCCGCCTCCTCGGCATTCAAATCGGACTGAACACTTACAGGTAAAGCTGTTGCCTGAGTTTGAATTGGACTTGCTGGTTGAACTGGCTCGACCACCGAGGGTGTCTCATCATCATCGTCGTCGTCATCCTCGCCTGTTGACATTCAACCGGTCTACTTAATTCTTTTTCATTATCGTCAAGTATCTTTATTACAGATTATTACGGATTATTATGGATTATTATGGATTATTATGAAAGAGGAATGCAGGAAGGTGGATAATATCCTTGGATAATATCCAATGGGGAACGACCAGCCGCACAACTCCCACCAGCATCATCATCTTCTATAAGGTATGTGGGTCATTCAAGTGGGACAAGTCGAATTATGGTACCAACTCCACAGCCGCACGAATTATGTTAAATACGTGTGCTGAGTTTAACTTGGAGAGCTTGCAATACCGTTACATCGTGCGTTAGTACGCATACACGAGTCGATAACGGTGGTTTACCATTTAAGTATTCACATATTTACCCCCGAGAATGTCCTCGATGAAACGCTCCAGGTAATCGTCGTCGTCGTCATCATCCTCGGTATCATCGTCCTCGGTCTCGTCGTCGTCGTCGTCGTCGTCGTAATCAGCTACACCTAAAAATCAATTTCTCGTCATAAGAATCACAAAAACTCATCAATACTCATGACTCGTTTCATCAAACATCTGCCGGGAGGATTCAGGATTATTCAGGATTATTCAGGGATTTACCTGTGATGTCGACGAGATCGTCGTCATCGTCGTCGTCGTCGTCATCGTCATCACCAGCTGCTGGTGCTCCAGGTGATGCTTGTCTGGGGGCAATCACGTCCGTCTTAACTTCCGATTTTTTATCAGGCACTGGTGATGCCTCTGATACAATCGCCAAATATCCTATCGCCAGGAACAATATCACTGCCACTGTCTTCATGGCTCTCTGAAATATACGTAAAAAGAAAACCGTTGAAGCTTCACAGGAGGACACAGATTTTTAGTAATCACTGTTGTTTGATGAACCGAGCAATCAACTGCACTGAAACTCACCTTGTCGTTTGATTATCAGTAATGAATGAGTCAATTGATGGGTGATAAACGACAAGGCTCGAGAAACGGACTCAACAAGAAGGATGAGACCTTCCTGGCGCGAGGTCACAGTGAGAAACGGCGAACAGCGGTGCCGACTTGCTCTTATATCCACTGGCTAGCCCCATCCATCCACTCCATTCCACCCATTCTACAACCCATCACAGCCCATCACAGCCCATCACATCCTCAAACCCCCCACGATCCGTTGACCGCTCAAACCACTGCCTCCTCTGACTCGCTTGTACTTCCTTCATTTGGAAACCCCTCGCACACCTCTTCATCAAATCATCGATAACTCTTTTCTATTCCAGACTATTCACATACTCTTTCGATTCAGACTTTTCCTCTGTTATTCACACATTGATTCTATCATTCGTTTTTACTTTTTAGACTGATAGGAAATCTCAGGCCTCGTCGAGCATCTGGAGATCCCTGGAGACGAGAGGTGTTTATGGAAAAATATCGGAGTCATGCAGCTGTAATTATGGGTTGAAGTTCCGGATGGGTGAGCTCTCGATTTTTTAGGCATCCCCGTGCTCTCGCACTGTTAGGAAAAGTATAATTCTGATGGTTGATTAATGCTGGGAGATTTTTTGAGTAATTTTTCTGGAGAACTCCTGGGGATTGCTGGAAGTCTTGATTGAGAGTTTTATCGGTTTTGCGTTGAGGATAGGGTTTGGTGGAATTTATTATTCGTGTGGAAATTTGTGATTCAGTTATTGAGGAGTTGAATTTTAAATTTCATTATGGAAATCGGGGATCCAATTTGGTGGAATTTTTAATGGCGATGAGTTGGAAAAATAATGACCTGAATTTTCACTACTTTCACTAATTTTCGTTGTCGTGCTGACCTCGAAATTAGGATTTCAGTGAAAATTTCGGAGGTGAATTTTTTTTTCACTGGATTATTTGAAGTTTCATTGATGGAAAATAGAATGTTCAGTTTCATATTGTCGAGGCTTTATTAATGGGCCTTGTTAGCGATTTTGGATGATGATTTCAATGTTTCGGTGAAAATGATATTGAGCCGATGGGACTACATCGTGATAGTCTAACTGTAAATTCGAGTTTGAGAATTGAATAATTTTAGATTTCGAGGCAAAGACAAATTCCGAAGGACCTTGAAGATGAACTTCCTCCTCTGGAATCCTGTTTATACGATCAAGTCATTTCTTCGTTCTGTAATTGACCTACTTTGGGACCTAGTGTTCGGTCTTTTAGGCAGGTCAGAATTTAGAGTTGGGTATTTTTAATGACATTCAAGTACCTCGACAGTTTAATCCACGGATTCTCTATTTTCCGATCACCAAAAATATCAATAAAATCGTCGTAAATAAATTAATACACAGATATTTGACTTATCCGAATTCCATTTTGCAATTAATTCCCTAGATTTCTAAACATTTGGTTGTGATTAATAACTGATTTTAGTCATTGGGAAATTCGAAAGGGAATATCTGTTTCAATTTCGATAAATGCAGTTTATAAACAATTGGAGAATTAATTATTTTTATTTTTAGAGTATACAAATGTTCTCCGAAAAGTAACTTTCTAATTTTCAGCCTATTCTAAGAATTTTTCTAACGGTCAAAAACGGAAGATTGAGTTTAAGAGTTTGATCATGAAATTATTGCAAAATTTTAGATTGGAACTCTGGATTACGACCAAATTCATAGCGATTTCGAAAAAATTATATTTAACATAAAAAATTGATTGCTAATTTGTTAATATAAATTATCAGCACCTACCCAGAAGTCCATCCTGCCCTTTTCCAACATAAATTTCCAATTTAATATCTAATACTCTAGATAATTCCTCAAGAATTCAATAAAAATTTATAAATTAAAAAATCTGTATAAAATCGTTTTATAAAAAAATCTGGATCTATGACAATCCAATTTCGTTATAGTAATTCCTAGTTACATTTATAATAATTATCACAGGTTGAGAGCATCCGATAGGGGTTGTTCTCGTAGTTGAGTATCCGAAAATGATTGACATAATTTCGTTCCCAGGAGAAATTTTACTCCAGTCCCCAAACGGGTGTGTACGATAAAAATAGTGTTGTTGTGTGCATGATGTAGAGGAGCGATGGCATGCCAATGGTCTCGGTGTTTTGAGGCTCTGGTCTCAGCTTCATCGAGAACGGTTTGAGTATATAGCGTATATAGGATTTGGTGTCAGTATGCGAGGCTTGAAGGAAGTAGTCCGTCGTACGGGCTGTGTACGGCACGCCGATGGGAATTACTAATCAACATGTACGGATGTACAAGTTGGATTGTTGACCATCCGAAGACACGACCTTCCTTTTGCGTGTTATATTCACCACCTGTTGGAATCTCACTTCAATGACTTTTTCATTCTCCAGCCGGACATGAGGGATCCGCCAGGGCACACCTTCATCATCTTCGAAGGACCAATTGGACACGACTCCTTCAGGGCGAATGACTGTTGCTTATTTATTGATATTATAATATATTATATTATATCTCTGTCATTTTTACTCCTCTGTTAATTTCTGTATTGATATTTTTTTTTATATTTTAAACAATTAATTTCTTACAGTCGATGAATCTAGAGTATTTTTAATAATTTACATTTTTGGTAATATAAAACAAAATATATTATAAATCAGCAGTGATTAATAAAACGATTACGAGAAACCGTTTTTATGTACAAAAAGTGGTGGTTTTTCATTCTTTCATATCATATTCTTGAAGAAATAAAATAAAAATTACTGCGAGATGATAGTAATTAATTATCGACACTCTCGCCCTCGCGTCCTGCCTTACTCACAGGTGCGACCAAAGACGATTGACCGTATTGACTATGGGATTGACTAAAATAGAGGCTCAGATCTGGGGGTTTGAGTGACCCCAGCGGCATCGTAGTACTGCTCCCCAAGAGAGGGAGGGCGCCACACGCAATGCTGGGATGTTGTTTTTTTATTAACCAAGATTTTATTGCAAGGCTGGGCTGTCCATGAAGTCGACGGATGAATTTTATTTTCTGCGGTATGAATGCTTTTTGTTTTTTATTTGTTTAACTGAGATTTAGCCGACTGTAGAACGAGTGGAAGGGGGAAGCCACATCTTGTGGAATTTCAAATGCAAAAAATTATTCAATATATTGAAGATATACTACTAATGAAAACTTATTTTTATAATGAGCGCGTTGTCTACTCGGTAGCGTGCTTGGCTAGCACGCCGACGGCTGGGGTACGATCCCGCCAACACGCATTTTTTTTTAATAATTCCTATTTTTTTTTTGTAAATGGCTAATTAAAGGAAATCGTTTAAAAACTGAATACCTCCTCGACGTTCATGTTCCCCTGATACTTTCCTATATCCTATATAATCCTATATAATAAAAGAGATGGGCCACTAATCGAACATGGCAGATCTCGAGGGGATAATCGATAATTTTTCATTCCATTCGATAATCGAAGGGGACCCCTGATCTGACATGTGATGAGAATAACATCAACAACGCGGCCGCAGCGGCGCTAGTGCTGGAAAACATGAAAGTGCATATTTCGGGCTCCAGTAGAGTTCAAATGACGGGGAATCGCTTTCCAGGCGGGGGTGAAGAGTCTAGGGGGGGCCCAAATTTCAAGGATTTCGCTCTGGGACCCATAGGAGCCGAGATATTTGCATTTTTCGGTTTGGAAGGCTTGAAAAAAAAAAAGTTCATCTTTTGGGCTCCAGTAGGGTTTAAACGACGGGGAATCGCTTTCCAGGCGGGGGTGAAGAGTCTAGGGGGGGCCCAAATT
>NW_011887745.1:666982-691967 GCF_000806365.1 Fopius arisanus | reverse complement strand
AAAAAAAAAAAGTTCATCTTTTGGGCTCCAGTAGGGTTTAAATGACTGAGAATCGCTTTCCAAGGGGGGGTGTTTACTCTAGGGGGGGCCCAAATTTCAAGGATTTCGCTCTAGGACCCATAGGAGCCGAGATATTTGCATTTTTCGGTTTGGAAGGCTTGAAAAAAAAAAAGTTCATCTTTTGGGCTCCAGTAGGGTTTAAATGACTGAGAATCGCTTTCCAAGGGGGGGTGTGTACTCTAGGGGGGGCTCAAATTTCAAGGATTTCGCTCTAGGACCCATAGGAGCCGAGATATTTGCATTTTTCGGTTTGGAGTGCTGGAAAACATAAAAACGCATATTTCGGGTTCGAAATTCGAAAATTCGAAATTTTTGAAAAAGTATCAGGGGAACATGAAAATCGAGGAGCTATTCAGTTTTCAACCAATATTTCGATTGATTAGCCATTTACAAAAGAAAAGATTGGAATTATTAATAAAAAAAATGAATGATGGCGGGATCGAACCCTGACCGTTCGCGTGGTAGGCAAACACGTTACCGGTTAGACAACGTGCTTATTCTATGAATATAATTTGATTAGTAGTATTTCTCTCATATATTGAATAATTTTTCCATTTGAAATCCCACAAGATGTGGCTTCCCCCTTTAGCTCGTTTTACAGTCGGCTAAATTTCAGCTAGACAAATAAAAAACAAAAAGCATTCATACCGCAGAAAATAAAATTCACCCCGTCGACTTGATGGACACCCCAGCATTGCGTGTGGCGCCCTCCCTCTCTTGGGGTGCAGTACTACGATGCCTCTGGGGTCACTCCAACCCCCAGAACTGGGCCTCTACTTTAATCAATCCTCTTTGGGTACGACACTCGTCTTTTATGTTGCAGATTTTTAACAGGCACTGACAACCTCTCCTATCATCTGTAGCTTCGTTTCACATTCATAAAAAGTAAATGAAAAAAAAAATCCTGTTACACGCCCCACAATTTTCCCTTTTCAACGAGAAAATTCACTCTTTTTAATTTGATATAGATCACACGAGATTTGTATGCGAGTTGTCAATCTCATGAAAGTGGAAAACTCAATGGCAAACAGCTGTTTTAATAGGGTGTATTGCAAACCCACCCTTCACCTCCTTCTGGACATGTTTATCATGTCGATGAGATGGTCAAGAAAAATTGAATAACTCCCGTTTTTTAGTAATTGCGGATTGACTGTAGATAAATACTCAATGAAAGTGATGAAGTGTCAGTGAGATAAATGATGGAGGAATGAGTATGTTACATGGCAGTTGTCTTCGAGAATTGAAAATCGAAGACATGGCTCAGTGCAAGTTAACCCCACGAGAATTCATCTGCAATGCCTTCTCTCCTCAAATTGGTGCTGTTTGCTCACCCAATGCTGAATTAATCTGCCAGAAGAATAATTTATCATTCATCGAATTGCTCCAACCTTTTTGCAACCTCAATGCCGAAGGTAATTATCGAGATATGTTATCATTACTCGCAGCAATAGCTGAATGTCGAGATAATTCAATAGCTCAACTGAATACTTTTATTGTAATTTATCAAAAAAGTCCAGACTCTCTGTAGCCACTCCGCTCTTCAAAAATATAAAACTCATTTTATAACTCAATTATTTTGTTGTCCCGTCAATATTTCCTAAAAAATAAAATTTGAATATTTTTATCGACGAGTAAAATACAATGTTCCACATCTAACAGATGTCAAAATTCAAAAATTCTTGCGATAGAAGTACTGGATAAAAAATCCTCAACTTGTTAACAAGCGAATGTACAATTATCGATTTTTCTCGTTAATACCTCGTTTACCTCAGCTACTGGAAAATTCGCAAAGAAACGTTAAAGGGTTAGAGAAGAAATATAAATAAATATATAACCGTAATATAATATTGCAGGTTACATCAAGGACCCCCAAGGAACGACAGTGCCGGTCCGGAATCTGCACCTGTCAATCCAGGACATTTACACGCAACCTCCAGAGCCATCAGTAGCTCGCAAATTACTAAACGATTCCGTCACCTCAGAGCAATGCGAGCGCAGCGCAACCACCACAATTTCCAACATAAACTTGGACATCCCAGTGTCAGTACCCTGGTACGAGTCCTGGAGGGACATGTTCCTGTCCGTGCAGTTTCCCTCAGATCATGAGTTCACAAAGCACTACCTCGCCTGCCTGCTAGTAGTCTCCACTTCCGACGAGAGTCCCCTGGAGAAGCTCCAGCAGATGGCCTCCCAGTTGCACCAGAGTCCCCCAGGAAAACTCCCTAAATGGTTCAACAACAATGCCCTGAGATACTACATCCTCCTCCACGACGCGAGTCACGAGCACGAGAAGGAAAAAGCAGAGAAAGTCTTTGCAGAGATGAAAAATCTCTACGACATCAACAATTGCTTCCTTCTCCAGATGAACTCTCGTCCTCCAGGACAAGCTGACGATGTCCTCCACCTGCCAGATCCCTGGAGTCAATTCTTGACAAAGCACGCTGACATCAGCCTCGACCACAGCAGCAGTCCCCGCACCCCAGCAGACACCACTGGTGTTTCCTCAATGCCAAATCAAGTAACCAGTGGCCATGACAAATCGAGCCAGGCTGGTACACCAGTGGCACCTCAGAACCCCATCCTTTTATCTCCAGACATCACCGACAAGATCAGCCTTTCCTCCGAGCTCTCAGACCTCCCCAGCCTTCCAGTGGAGCTCGGCCAAGAAGCTGTTCCCGTGACAATTCACCCTCTCAGCCCAGAGAACGAGAAGCCAAAATTGCCAGAAACCCTCGAATCCCTTAAATCCTCTGGTTCTCCAATCAACATAAATGTCTGGGCAGATTCTCCCAATCGACCACCAGCTCACCATGGTGCTCTTCTCTCAACTCAGGATCTGGATAGAATTCGCACTTTCATCTCAGAATTTTGCCTCAAGAGCCTCTTGCCTTACGTGGAGAAGCAGATTAATCTGCTGAATGATGTGATCTCTAACAAGAAAGGAGTCAGCAGATCCCTCTTCAGTGCTACAAAACGTTGGTTCGGCACAAATAAACCTGGAGCCGCTGGCTCCACCCCTACGAATGCAGTGATTTATACGACTGAATCCCCCGAGCTCCAGCTGCGTCGTCTAGGGGACCTCTGCTTTATGTTTGGTCATTACACTCTGGCTTATCAAGCTTATCATTCTGCGAAAAGGGACTTCGCTGCTGACCAGGCGTGGCTGTACTACGCTGGAGCCCTGGAGATGGCAGCTCTCAGTGCCTTTATGCAAGGGGAGATGACAAGGAAAACTATCGAGTACATGGACGATGCTATTTTGACGTACTCCAACAGCTGCAAGATGCCTCAATTCGCAACAAGGGCCACTCTCCTGTCATCGGAGTGTCTTAAGGGGGAAAATCTTCATGGGGAAGCCGCTAAGCAGCTCATCCGCATGACCAGCGAGGACTCTGACCTGAGATCGGCTCTGCTGCTTGAGCAGGCAGCTTACTGCTTTATTTCTTCGAAGATGGTGCACAAGTATGCCTTCCATGCTGTCCTCGCTGGCCACAGGTACTCCAAGGCTGGACAGAGGAAACATTCTCTCAGGTGCTACCAGCAGTCCTACCAGGTTTACAATGGCCGAGGTTGGTCTCTAGCAGAGGATCACATTCATTTCACCATTGGGAGGCAAGCTGCATCCCTGAAGCAAGTGGAAGAGGCAGCAAGGGCCTTCGGTAGATTACTTAACCCAGCCAGCAGACAGCCTGCCCCTCAACAAGCCGCATTCCTCAGAGAATTCCTCCACATCCACAATCTTCTGCTGCAGGAGTCATCCAACTACTCTGGTCTCCCAGTGCTACCTCTCCCTCTCATCAATGGAAATGAGATAAAAGTTCTGCTCGGTCCTCTCCTCAGCAGCTCAAGCTCTGTGACAGCAGCCAGTGCAGTCTCCTTCGATCACACCCACGAAGACGACGTAAAATGGTCAAAACTCGAGGAACACCTCGTGTCCGAGGGCCTTGGAGTTGTCCCCATGATCTTCAAGCCCTCAATCGCTCTTTATACCGATAAAACGAATAATACCAATCGTCCCAATGCTGTCATCGATGAACCCATCCACCTCTCCATCGAGCTCCACAACCCCCTCCACATCAGTGTCCCTCTGTCCAAAGTGAAACTCATCTGGACATTTGAGAAGGACGGAGAGGTCTTCAACAACGAGACCATCACTGAGAACAGTTTATCTGAATCCAGTTCAGTGGAGACTTCAGTGATCGATCACATCGTACTCCAACCCACGAGCAGACAGAGAATCATTCTCAGTTGCACGCCCACTCAGAAGGGTAGTTTGAAGATTCTGGGGGTCAGCTATGATCTCTCTAATCCAACAAATGGCGCCGGTCTGCCTGTGGTTAATCCTTCCATTCTCATCCATGGAAAACGTCTATTCGAGATCAAGGGACCGAAGCTGAAGAATGTTAAAGAAAAACCTGGTGCTGTGATGTATGGCATCGACTACAGACTCGATATCAATGTAGTTGACAAGGCTCCATTTCTGGGGATTTACTTCAGCAAAATATCACCGGAAATGTTGTGTGGTGAGATGCAGAGAATTGACGTCACCTTCAGGAACATTGGAAATGCTCCATTGAGAAATATTCTAGTGGGATCGATGAATCCTGAGCTCTTTTGCTTGGAGAACTCCCAGGATGGCTGCACCAAAGTCAGAGATAATGAGAAGTCTGTCACGAGAATTGCCCTGCCATCGACGAGTGAAGGAGTCATGGGGATTAATGAGGAATTTAGTGTTCCACTGTGGGTACGTGCACCTCACGAAAAGGGCAATCATCGTCTGGATTTACTTTTTTATTATGAGAATCAGGATGGGAAGAGTATTCCCAGGTACCGGCTGTGCAGGCACACGTGGCAACTGACTGTTCTCGATTCAATTCACATCCAGACAATTGTCAGGCAAAGTGGTGTCACCCAGGACGCATCTCTGACGTCGAATCTCGTGGTCCAGGTGAAGAACGCCAATCAGGTCCACGATCCCTTCATGCAGGACATCGAGCTGACGAGAGTTTCATTGAGAAGTGACACCTGGAGGCTGTCTGACTCACTCGTCAAGGAATTTCCCCATCAAATAAAGCCTCAGGAGACGTGTCATCTGGTGCTCAAATTGTGTCGCAGGGATAATGAGGAGTTCTTCTCGAATGTGTCGTTGGGGGGTGGAGGTGATCCTGAACTTGAGGGGCTTTACGTGGATTTTGTGAGGAGACAGCAGTTGAAGGGCATCACTGACAGCAATCAGAATCATCTAAAGGTGGATGATTCTCTCGAGGTGTTCGATGGAAGGGCTGGAGCGACTGTAGTCGTCAGGTGGAGGGCTAAGATCATTGAGGGGGCGACCCTGGCTAGAGTAGCTATTGGCCATCATCATATTGACATGAGATACTTGAATAAGTTGTATAAGCATCCGGAGGAAGTCGTTCAGCCGGAGCAGAGGGAGTACTCGTCGAGGCTCACGATTTTTGGACCAGACAGGAACGTTCCTGATGCCAGTGCAACTGCCAAGGAGGAGGAACAGGAGACCAATTTGGCAAATTCTCTCACCTTCACATTAAGTCATGGGAAGAACCTGCAGCATGACTTTGGAAAGCAGAGGGTGTTTATCGTCCCGGTGCTACTGCATCTGCAAAATAATTCCAGGGCCAGGCTCGATGTCAGGGTTTATACTTTGGAGAGCAACAGGTGAGGGTGAAGATTTATTTACTCGAAGAAAATCTTCAGGATTTTTTTAGGTTTTTGTTAAGGTACCACTGCGGAAATTATCAATTAATTGATTACATTTTTAATTATGAGCTTAAGTTAATTCTCTCTAGTTATTATAAATATATAAATCGAGTTATTTTATAGTAATTTTTATACAAATCGAATGGGGATGAGCTATAATAATTTGAGATTTTATTAATTACAGTCAAGCACACTTACCGAGCATTAAATCGCAATTGTATTCACCACAAGCCTCAACGTTCTTTCGATATGCCTGTCACACCTCAATAAAGTGTCAGGTAGAGGCATACGGACGTCAAACCATCAAACTTCAAGCTGTCATCTCCTCACCTGGAACCTACGATCTCGCCTCTCGGCTCACACTCGCCGCTAAAATCAGCCATTTCGAGGAATTCGTTACCCAAAAATGGAGAACTGAAAGTGTTTGTATCGTGAATGATGAACGATTGTGAGATGAATGTTGGAATGGTGATAAACACTGAATCATTCCCTAGATCAATATTGACGGCTGTACATATTTCCATTAGACGAATTTTTAAGAGACAGTCTTCAGAAATTCAATGGAGAAAAAGTATTCTTGAAGGAAGTATTTTTCTTCGGTCAGAACGCATATTTTTTTATTCAAACACGTAATTGATTGTATTTGCTTCCTGCATCAATTTCGAGTGAAAATTTTTGATTTTAGGTGCAATATCTTGAGATCATTCCGATTAAAGAATGTATCCTTTAAAATGCAAAACTGTTTTTGAATGAAAAATTATTTATTGTCGTAATCAAGACTTCAAGAATATTTTTATTTCCACAGAGAGTAGAGATTATCAATTTTTCTTGTCATCGCGGCGAAGTAGTCTTCATTCGTTACATTGTCCTCCGAATGTCTATTTTTCGTTATTTAATACTCGTACATGCATTTCATTTATTCACTTGTTTGTTTTGAAGTATAAATTGTGCCTTTTTTTTCCTGACACATACAGTGAAATAATCGTTGGTGAAATCAATTAATCTAGTGAAGACATATCACGACCAGATTGATTTTTTGAATGAACATCACGCGTTGAAATCTTCTCAGATTTGTATATTTCGATTTCACGTATTATTTGTGGCGCATTCAGTTTGATGTATACCGGGTATTATTTGTATAAAATATGTGACATAACTTCAGTGTAAATAAAGTCAAGTGTAACGAACGCAATAGGACAATATTACAACGGAATTATGCGTGTATACTTATAAATAATGCATTATTACGGATATTGTTAACAATTAAAAACATTTAAACACATAATTCTCAAGTATTTCATTTTTTCCAGAATAAAAATAGGAAGACACCACTCAAAATTATTGAAATTTTCATTATTATTATTTATTGTTATTAATATTGATATTATTATTGAAGTAAAATGAGAAAATTAATTGTTGAATGGAGTAGTTGAAAAAATATGTTGAAATTATTGAAGAGCCGGGTGGTGGTCAGGATTGCCAACGTGTTTTCAGTGCTATCAACTCTCTCCCCTGAAAAAATCAAACATCTCTCCCCCCATTTTCCCCTCAAATTTCCCCCACCACGTGAAGGTTGTCTGCACAGTGCGGTACACTCAACAGATTGAGGTGTGGCCACAGAAGGCAGCCATTGGCAGCCATTTTCTTGGTCTATCTGTCGCATAAGATTTTCAGGTAAATACGCAATTTAGTTCATTAAATAAACTTAAATGACCAACGCGAATGGTGTGTCGGTGTCGTGAATTAACGATTGAAAAAAAAAATGTTGATGAAATTGTGATTTAAACGAGTTACAATAACACGGGGGTGTGAGAATTCAAGTCCCATCTTTTTTTTCCCTACAAAATAAATGCGTAACGTTTTGAGGCAGAGTTAAGTATAAGTACGTTTGCGAGGTGTGCTGGGAGGAGTGTCATGCTCTGTACAATTGATATTGAAGTAATTTAGAGGAATTAAAAGTGGGACAATAATCGCGAAATAGATTGTTAATGAATTGATTGAGTCTGTCATTTTTTTCAACTGGGAGAACATTTTTTTTTGATAGATATTCGGAGAGTGCCCCCCTCCAGGCTTTTCCTCTTGGTTCCCCTCACTTCATCCCTCTGGTTGCCCCTTGGGTGTGTGAGCTTCAACGTCGAATTCTCTTTGTCGTGATTTTGCACAGTTCAATCGAGTGAGTTTAATCGACAGAGTGAGGACGATGTCGAGGTGAAGAGTATCAGTAATTTTTTTTTTTGTTTTCATTCCAACGCTTCCTCATCCATTTTACTTGCGTCTGAAACACTTCCCACCTTAATGCCAGTGCACTTCCGGCGTTGTCAGATTTTTTCCCCCGGTCGTTTCTGCCCGACGCTTTTTTTTCTTTTTCAACCTTTTTTGGTGTTGCATTTGACCTTTTCAGGAGTTTAGGCTGTTCATTTGGGGTTTGAGTGGTAATCCCCAGGGATCGGGGGGTTTTATTCCATCATCGGTCGATCACAAACATTTGACTTCGTGGAATAACTGACGTAAGTGTCGAGTTTTATCATTGATTCAGTCGATGTACTCGGAAACTATATGACATCATGTGGTTTGGAGTTGTGAGGTGCACTGATTGATTTTTTTTCAATTTCATCTTCAGGTGTTTTTGGGGAGATCAGTCCGGGTTAAGATCACGTGGGTCATGAGGATATCGTTACTTGCGTCACTTGGGAATCCAATGAAATTTTAATTTTTGGGGTAAAAAATTGGGAATATTTTTGAGACAGCTTCAATTTTCATTATTGTTATGGAATTTTTATATTCGGTTCAATGGAATCTTCGATAGATTGCGAATCCAGACGAATTGTTTACACCATTTTCACTATCTTTATTGCTGCATCAACTAGAAAACTAGAGTTTCATTGAATATTCAAGGAACTATCTGACTTTCCACTAATAAAATACAGAGAAAAGAGGGGTAGCTCAACTGCAATCTCTTTTTATACAAATTAAATGGATGAAGAATCGAGAGGAATAGTTATCCGAAATTTCACCAGTCATCATTATCGTCGCATTAAAAAAGGGTTTCACAAAATATTTATTATATTAATATTTATCAGTGATAAATTACCGTGAAATTTTTGTGAATTCGTCACCAGTTGAAATTTAACGATTTTATTTTAAATTTCAAGAGTATTTTTCGAATAGCGTAAAGAATTTCATCTGCAGTTGAAATTTTTGTGTTTTGATTGAGTTCTGAGGAGATGATTGCAGTACTGTAACAGACCTTTGGCACACTTTATCAGGCTCGCTGTATCTTATCTTTATTGTACTTTTTTTCCAATGTCGGAGATATTCTCGTACAACAGTCATACTTGTTTGGTTCCTTACGACGACACTATCGGGAGAGGAATGTTTTGAAAGTTCATTTATTGTTGCATGCTTGGTAGAATCTATTATTGGAGCATGATTGTCGATTCCAGGAGAGGGCATAAGTATGAAAATGTGTATGAACTTAACAAATGCAACATTCAACATTAATCACGTGGGGTAATTAGATTAATTCGGCAAAAGAGGGGTGAATTGGTATGAGTCAATGTCCTTTCATCTCTTTCATATTTGTCATTTTATCCAGAGAACGAGTTGTCTCAGGGGCATTGCCATATATTGTCATATATCTCCCTGAAATCACTCGTTATCAAGATAATTCAACAATTGATAAGACAACTGGACTTTTTGCCCCTTCGTCTGCTCCACTGCTGAATTAATTAATAATATCAATAATTATCCCGAGGAATGGAGAAATTCAGAGGATTGAGACCGAATAAGTCCGTATTAAACATAATTTTTTGGTGTCAGAATAACCATATCCTCTTCCAATCCGATATATTTTAACCATCCACAAAAATGTCCACTTAAAACAGAGAATGCTGAGAAAGAAAGACTAAAAAGATGGGATGCATTGTGGGCCGAGGCATCGGTTCAGACGATACGGGTCACCCTGGATCAGGTACGACCCAAGTCCACATTTCTTTTTCTTTTTTTTTTAAAAAGAGAAACAATTAAAACACCTCGAACCTCGTAGGTTTTCAAAGCATTGCATAGCACATCGATCAAATTGCTTATTAACAATACTCGTAAATGGATTTTTTACCTTAATTTTTACATTAATTTTTACATTAATTTTTACGGTTGAAATTTAGCTGGAATTTAGGATGAAAAATGTAGTGGTTCCGGCGACAATCGTCATTGTTGGCTAGTCTATCCCCTCTAGTTAATGTATTGAAAAAAAATGATGATGTAAATAACATTGAGCGTAATTCACATTGGGCACTGTAAAATAGAATATCACTCACTAACACCTGATGAATCCACTATTTCCGCTAATTCCTGGATGCTTTATCTCCACATTAAACACCTCCAAGTACTCAATTTGTGATTGAAGTTATTATCGCCAGATGAATGAGATGGAAGAATTATAGGAGACCGTTGGTTTATGATTATTAGATGAGAGATTGCAGTTTTTTAGATCATGCCAACTGCAAAGCACCTGACATGGATTTTATTAGGGACTTGTTATAGATGAGAGAAGCAAAATGGATGGAAAGGATTTTAAATGTCTTGCAATTACGTTGAGATATTTGGGACAATCTCGAGGAATTACTGGTGATGAGACCCATCCATTTTGTTTCAGCCTCGCCAATAGCTACCAGGATGTATATCTTGTAAAAATAATCCATTTTAGAAAGGGTACCTCAGGCAATCACAATGGCATTAGCATGGTAGATCTCGGAAAGAGATCATCACCTAGAAGAGGGGAAATTATTTTATCACCGCGATTTAATGTCCTTAAGACCCAGTTTATCGTTTTTCCAACGTCTGTTCTATTATTTCTATTATCAATTGAGAACTTTCAAAATATTGGGAAATAATACAACTGGGGCTTAACGACACCGAAAATTCGGGAATAAAGTGAAACGAGAATGATGGGGCAAAGGGACTAGACCTTTTTTCAAATTTTCAAATGTCATCTGAGAAAATGTCTGAAGTGTATATTTTGCCACATTCGTCCTTAAAACAGTGTTCGAATTTTAAATGTTTTTTATATTCGAGAGGAATTATTGATTGGATAAAATACGAGCTCTCACGACGGGACTCTCCAATGAGCTGTTTCCAGTCTTTTATTATCCAATTCCAATGTTTCGATTACTGGTAATGCCTCTTGTCTATTCGAACACTGGATGATTCACCTTATCCATTGAATTTGCTCGTTAGAAATAATGACAAATGGGTGGATGGAGATTCAAAGGATTGATTATTATTTTAGGATTCATGGCGGCTATCAGAAAGAAACTAGTAATCGTGGGCGATGGTGCCTGTGGTAAAACCTGCCTGCTCATAGTATTCAGCAAAGATCAGTTTCCCGAGGTTTATGTTCCCACTGTATTTGAAAATTATGTGGCTGACATTGAAGTGGACAGCAAACAGGTACGTCCAAGAATCTCATTGAGATATTCAAGTGCTTCTGTTATTTTCTGCTCGACCAAGTCCGTCTCAATTTCGTCGTATTGATTTTAATTGCATCAGAAAGAAAATAACAGAATATTTTAACCCATTAAAACAATTTTGTAAATGAATATTTCTTTCGAAATTTATAATGAAGCAGTCGTATAGAAAATAATTGGATTGGAATACAATTGATTATTGTGATGTCGATAGGTTGAGTTGGCCCTCTGGGATACAGCAGGACAAGAAGACTACGACAGGCTGCGTCCACTATCTT
Source organism: Fopius arisanus (assembly GCF_000806365.1). NCBI lineage: Eukaryota > Metazoa > Arthropoda > Insecta > Hymenoptera > Braconidae > Fopius > Fopius arisanus. Next base: position 680,446 of record NW_011887745.1, on the reverse strand, counting down.
ATCCGGACACCGACGTAATTCTCATGTGTTTTTCGATTGACAGTCCGGATTCATTAGAGAACATTCCCGAGAAATGGACACCCGAGGTGAAGCACTTCTGTCCAAATGTACCAATTATTCTCGTTGGAAACAAAAAGGATTTGCGCAATGACCCAGGCACTATCAAGGAGCTTGGTAAAATGAAGCAAGAGCCAGTAAAGCCAGAAGAGGGTAGAGCCATGGCTGAAAAAATTAATGCCTTTGCTTACCTCGAGTGCTCTGCCAAGAGCAAGGAGGGTGTACGAGAAGTATTCGAAACAGCGACCAGAGCAGCACTCCAGGTTAATAATATTACATTTTTATTACCCTGGTTCATCAATCAATCAACCTTCCCCAATTATTAATCCATATCTTTTTATCTTTAAAATTCGTCTTCTATCGTTCAATTATAGAATAGATAGATAGCGATAGATTTCTTTGATGGTAATAATGACAATAATGAAAATAGATCTTATAAAATGTGATAACTCATGCCTTGGAATTTCAATTGCAGGTAAAAAAGAAGAAAAAGGGCAGATGTAGGTTGCTCTGAGTCTATTATGCGGAATGGGCCCGACGCCGACCGGGTGAATAAACAAACGTAAAATCATGGAATTGCGGTACTAGCTATTCAAAAAAAAATGAAGAGAATAATAATAATAATAATGAAAATAATCTACGGAAAGCTAGTCGTAATGCCGGAGGCCCCCGAAGCATAAGAAAAGCAAGAAAACCTATAACATACTTGATATCTTATCTTTAATTACTTTACATAAATGAAAAAAAAACGATCAACAACTAGAAACATGTAAAACGCGTCCAATAACGGATATTGAAAAAAAATGAAGAGCAAATAAATCCGACAACTGAATTTCATACAGAAGATTAAGTGCACCAGCCAATACAGTGATCCGTGCATCCTTCGTAAATTAAAATATATATACGTATTTATGTATTCCAAAATAAATACATATATATATTCGGATCCATCAGCGCGTGTATGTTACAATTGTATGAGTGTTTGAATTGCTTGTCTGTGTGAAGTTTAAATACACATCTGCCTGATACTTTAAACAGAAAACAACAAAAAAAAAACGCCTGTGTGCATTGTAGCAATTTTTTTTGCAAAGACTATAATAATTGTATCTTTTTAATAACGATGGCGATTAAATGCTTCATCCTCGAAAAATATAACAGTGAAAAGAAGGATAAACCAAAAAATAATGGAATTTATTTTCAATGTTAAACCATTTCTGATTTCCAATTCGAGTTTCGATTCGAGATCCTCTCGATTATCATGTTATTTTTGGATATTTTTGGATAATCGAGGGTTCAGTGTGGGACACCTCCAGTCTGGCTCTCAGTCTTTCACTCAATTCTTTATTTACGTTTTATTTCTTTTTCAATCGCACGAACTGTCAATTATTCTTCCGAGTCTGACGACCATTTCATTCAGCACTTTTTTTTTTACTTGACAAAGTGTTATTTATCTTTCTCCAATTATTTACGAGAATTATTTACGACGTGAAAGCAATGCAGTAAATTAATTATTAAAAACTGATGATGAGAAAATTTATCAACGTGAGATGACTATCTGGATCGTTCTGTCGATCTTCAAGATACCAAGTAGGCTAAATGTATTATTATTATCTCATTATTATTATTATTATGATTCAACTATTGATATGTTATATTATATTATTGTAATACGACGACACTAACATTAATGAATTGTAATAGCGGTTATATTCTATTTATGTACTCCGATAAAATGAAAGAAAAACCGAGCAATATGCCTCCCATTTATATTATGATTTTTCGAATACCGCGTGAGGTAGATTGGTTTAGTTAATTCTTATGTTTTTAATCGCACATGATTTTATAAGAGCCAGAGCGTGTCTGACAATTGATGATATTTCCCCTTGGGCTCATTACGCCAGCTAAAGTAATTGTTCTACTTTCACATGTAAATAGGGACAATTGACAGGCAAATTGACAGTTTTCTTCGTATCTATGACAAGTAAATTCTTTTTTTTTAACACTTATATGATCATCGCGAAATGCAATTTGTTCAGAATTTTGTGATATCTTTGTATAATGTTCATAAGCCGCTCTACCAGAATGTCGCGACATATTTACCCTTTTCATTTTTTTTTTTCGAGACTAGGAGATAAGTAGTCTTTCAATTGGGTGATTGTTGGATGCCGTTTCAACACTTGGATTTTTCGTGGATGTGGGGGAGATCATGCTGAGCTGGAGCAGGACGGAATTGATGGAGGAACTTTGTCGTCCCACGATCACCTTTTTTTCTATTTGAATAATGAAAGTGTAAACAGCTTTTCACTTACTTGCGTGTGGAATGCGTTCAATCTCAGTTAAGATGTTTTATTTTACGTAGGATCTTGTCGAGTGGATGCAAGAGACAAGAGAATTTATGTATTTCTTTGGAATTATAGGTTTATTATAAAAATCATTGAATAAGCAGAAATATCTTTATTCGTACATGGTGTCGTTGGTTCTGGTTTTTTTTTTTTCATTCAAACTTACATTCGGGGTTTTAGCTGTTGAGTGGATTTTTTATAATTCATTACACACTTTTTAATTATGGGGGTTTCGTATTGGACTTGGTACGCAAATCAATATGCGTTAATTTATTCATTGCTCGTTGATGATGTCATGGGGGATCTTAACAAACTAGTCTTCAGATGCTCAAGAAAAGACTTCGCTTTGTCGTTTAAGGCCCGGATGGACTGTCTGCAAAAAAAAAAAGATAATTTACTCCAAAATTGGGACTCCTAATTACTCCGTCAATTAATCGTTTTTTCCGATAAATGTTAGCTAGCGGCCTAGTTGTTGACAACCGCTAGAACGCTAGCTAACAATTATTGAAAAAAACGATTAATTGCCAAAGTAATTAGGAATCCGCATTTCGGAGTAAATTATCTTTTCTAGATAATCCACCCGAGCCTTAAGAGAGGAGACTACGAGTTCTAAATATCACGGGTTATTAAAAGAAGTTCTATCATTTTTCTCTTATATCTGGAGAGCCCACAAATTGATAATTAGCTAAAATACCGCATTTTAATTGAATATTGCCTGTTCCCACTCCGAAACTAGAGTGGCATCGAGAACGCAGGAAGATCCTTTGATTAATAAGCCATGGTATTTACAATTCACAGTACTCCCCTCGAAACTACATATGATACTTAATGAAAATATGACGTTATTCTACAACACGAGAAATAGTAACAAACATTTTTCCCCATGACACCTTAAAATCCCTCTGCAATCGATTAAGGTTCGCCTGCGATCTTAAATTGGTGTTCAGTGTTAATCAATATCAACAAATGAATAATAACAATAGTGATATTTCCTCCTCATAAAAATCGAAAGAACGTACGCGAAAAAGAATAAATCTAGGAAGACTCAATGGCCGGAAGCATTCAATCCTCGAGACTAATTAAAATGCAAAATAAAAGAAAATTAATGATTAAATGGTTTGAACGAGAAAAAAACGTTACTGAGACGCAGTCTGTCCTGTTAGAGAGAAAATTTAATACTCATCTGGTAAAAAAGAAAAAAAACAGTCAAAATATAATAAAATATTCATATCCACTAGTTTCAAAAAACGATTCATTGATATTGGCATTAAAATTTTTAGTAAATACATCACATTGATTATACCAGCGACCTAGAATACTAATTACGGATTAGTACGGTAATAGGCCGCATACGAAATTTAATTTATTTAAAACTTACTTTAACTTCTATTCTCAATTGCTACACGAGGGGCTCGAGAGTTACTCGCTCCCCGCATTTTTCTCGTTAAATAATCTTTATTTAAAGCCTAGGGTGTATTATACACTCGGTGGAAAATAATCGAGTCGTTATTAGCCTTGGTGATGAATTTTAAATTCCATGTATCCAAGGAGACAAAAAAAAAATGCCTTGGATTTGACAAAAAAAACCTTCGTGTCGCAAAGGACGTTCCTAGATTCTAAAAAACCTATTTTTCATTCAAGAATGTTTATAGAATTAATTTAAAATTTTCTAGACTGTAGAAACCTCTTCTCGAACAAACGAACGATTTTTTTCTCACACTAAGACATTTTTTCTTTCTGCACTCCATATTCCAATACAATAAGAAATTAATTCGTGCCTTCACCTGCACGAAATCATCGACTAAATTAAAACAATAGATTAAAAAAATTAATGGGGCATCTTCATTATTTAAACTCCTTCGAATAGTGAGGAATTGATCAGGTAGATTTTTTTTCGTTATCGCGTTTTATTAGGACGTGGACGGCACTAAATGAAATCGACTGATCATGTAATGGAGACCCAAAAATACTCGTTGTGCATTTTTAATAATAAAGGGAAATAATTGGATGATGAATCAGTAGTAAAGTGATCAAACAGGACTATTTCCTCAGCTTACTTTTTCTAGTATCATTTTTAATTCCTCATTTGATATTTTCGTTAATTTAATCTCTAGTTCTAGCACTTCACTACTGAAACAACAGCCAGTTTACCTACATTAAAAACAATTTAAACCTAAAGCTTCATCCTCTAACTACAAACGATCCATAAATGCTGTCATTGGTGTCCTCATTATCACCTAGACGACGAGTTTTCCGTCGTGTCCTGGAGCCTGTTGATCCGGCTGTATCCAGCCCCAAAGTGTCTAGAAGTTTGTAATAAACGCTATGAATGAGAGATGTTATTCACGTGAGTAGAAACAGTTGGTTCCCTCTTGTTATCGACATGAAATCTGAAACCAATGGGTAAATAAGGATGGATAAAGCTTAACAAAACTTAAATGGTTATTTAAATAAAAAAATATTTACTCACTCTCTTGGTCCAGAAGACGAAGCTTCTTTTGAACTAATTTCCTGAGAATGATTTCGCCCTCTCGATACAGCACTCCTTCCCTGCATTTGTACATTATCACTCCTCCTGTCACTCTCGACAGACAATTCGCTGCTGATTTCAGTCTCCTCAGTGGGTAGGCACGTCTCCACCATAGCCTCCAGACAATTGACGAATAATTCGGCGCTCTCAGCTGTTCGATTGCACTTGGCGAATGGTCCAGCGAACCTCCAGAGACCTCCAAATCCACAGCTCTGGAGATAGTGGAGCTGCTGACCCGTGTCCTCACAAGCTATCATGTTCTGAATGATAGCCTGAACTGCACTCACGATCACTTGATCGTGACATGACGACAGAACACTTGTGATTTTAGCATCAAGCAAATTGTTGATGACTGGAAAAACCTTGGAAAATACGACAGAGGCCTCAGCAAGGTACTCGTAGAGTATTCTCGTCTCATTCTCATCAGTAGAGTACTTGACCAACGTCGCCAGGATCGTCAGCACGAGGGTTTGGGTGGAAAAGTCAGTGAGAACTTCAGGATCCAAAAGGACGTTGTTCTCATTACTCACACTTACTCTGGTGCTGCGATTCTTAGACTCGCCCTCGTCGATAGCCTTAGCTTCCTTGGTAGTTGGAACAGAGAACGATCTCTGGGTCCTGAACAAAGCCCTTCCACTTTGATGCGAGGTATGTGGTTTCTGGAGTTTAGCCTGACTAATGGCATTCTGATCGAGCAGATCCCAGGACTTTTGTTTTCTACTCGTGAGGTTCCCGATAGGATTAACATCAGGTCCATTCGTCACCAGCACATCCAGAAAATCACTGGAGTTGGATTCGGCAACATTTCTCCCTAGTGAGTGTCTGACGTGACACCTGCTCCTGACCTCCTCACTAACATGTACAAGAGCAGCTAGATACGCCACACTTTCAGGTGTCACCTCGAACTTGTCTCTCATAACTGGTTTTGCCACGATAGCCAACAACATTGTCAGCACTCTAGCAGTCCTCGTGACAGTGGTAGGTGTGGGGTGTCTGTACCCCTTGAGCAAATGTCCCACCAAGGCAAAATGAAAATTCGACTTGAATGACAGACCCACAGCATGATCCAACTGCTTGAAATGCCACTCCAGAGGCTCCCTCGTGGACATCATCACCTTCTCCAGGCTCTTATCATCAAAAATTCCTTGAGAATCCAAAGTGTGAAGATTCTGCTCGAGAAGTGCCAACCCAGAAGCATAGAGGGGAGCCTCATCGAGCTGAAGAATAGACGTCGCCACCCAGAAGAGGTACCTGTGAATGGGTGACTCAGGCCTCAGCAAAGGCTGCAGCCTCGTCAGACACATGATGATAGCCTCCAACAGGGTAATATCATTGAAACTCTCGAGGGCCTTGACTAGAATTCTCAGCAGTTGCTTGATATCCTGATCGGTGATGCTCTTCGATATGCACCCAAAGACGATGAGAGCTCTTGGCTGAAGTGCAGGGTTAAAGCAAAATGCAAAACTCCTTGCCAGAGATGTCCACGTACCCAGCCAATCACACCTGGGAATATCCCTCATGCAGGCCTCCATGATCTCCAGTAGAGCATCAGTAATGACCTCGAGACTCGTTAACGACAGTCTCTCTCGATCCTGCCCTCCACATGTTGTTCTCTCATTGGAAAACCACTTGTCACTCGAGTGCCTGCAGCTCGACCTGAACGCAGTGACAGCAGCGGACTTCACCTTGCTGATACCAAATAGCAGATAAAATTTTGGTAACGAGAACTCATCGAGACTCATCCTCAGGACTCTGTAGGTGTCCTCTGAGAAAGAGGGAGAGTTGCAGGTGCACAGTGAGTGGATAATATTTATGACAAGACCGTGAGTGGAGGCCCTCATCGACAGGCTCCCAGAGCAAACGAGAAAGGTCACCGTGTGGAAGAGATAAGGCAGATGTTTCCCCACATCTAGACAATTATTGAATGATAGCATCAGCAGATATCTTGCCAGTATAGCAATATCATCCCACATCATGTGTTGCTCCAGCAGAGGAGTGGGTGAGGTGCAAGTTTTATCCACAACTCTGCAGAGTCTTCCAATTATTTTCTTCGCCACCAGCTGGACATTTCCTGAAGCCAGTGCCACAGCAGTGTCCGCCATAATCTCCACCATTGGAGATCCCAGGCCATATCCTACGCTCTTCTGAATGAAATTATCAAGAACAGTGTCGATTAATTCTGGTAGACGACCAATGGTACTCCAAATTTTCGCCTGAATGCTGGGGTACATCTCCACCTCCTCAATTGTTAGGATAATGAGCTTTTCGAGGATTTGTGTGACCTGCCTCTGTCTCTTGCCACCCTCATCATTAGGCTTGTGGAATCTCACGAGGTTCTTCAGCCAGGGTGTCATGTACTCCAGGCAGAGGTGCTTCAACTCGATTGTCGACACCTTGAACCCCTGCATGCACTCCTCGAGGAATTCCAGGGTCAGATGTGGATCGTTAGTTGCCAGTGTTTCACTCAGATGTTTAATAAAAATAGTATTATTCGATGGTATGCATAGACCAGAAGTTTCCAGCAGTTGTCCCTCAATCTTGAGGTCAAAAGTCGCTGTAAGTGCGCACAGCTGATTGTAGGCAGCTGTTCTAAGATTGGGATCCGAGCTGCCCAAGTTTAATAGAGCCATGTTGAGGAGAGTTCCAGGAACATCTTTAGGCCTGATCTTGGTGTGAACTGACATTGAGTCGGGCTGTGACAATTCCCATCGGTTTCTAATGTGAATGATAGCCTGAACGATGCTGTCACAATCGTTGTGAATGAACGAGAGGGGTCCTGCCTCGTTGGAGATGGTCAGTGTGAACTGATTGTCATCGACGAGACATACCTCCTCAATCTCAGAGGCATAGTACACGTCGTTAAGGAGCACCTGGTGCGACAGGACTTTGCACTTTTCTGATGATGTTATTTGTATCGCTGAGGGACCGACCTTAACCGAAACTTTGGTGTCCTTGTGGGATAATTTGAGAGCACTCGTGAAGACTTTGAGGTCTTCATCGAGAGTTAGAGTTGCTCCAGGGAGCTTCTGCTGCTCTGGCTCAATGACTTCGTTAAGTCTCGCTGGTGAATCAATGAAAATCACTTTACGATTGCCCTTGAGAGGAACAAGAATCCTGTCATGATACTTCGTGTATTCCCTCACCCAATTATTACAATTATAGATGTAAGCTGCATGAATGTTAGTGTAGGCGACCTCAGGAAGAACGTAAAACCATTTCTGCAGGAACTCTGTTCTGAAACGATTATCGGAGCAAGTGTGAGTGAAGTCCACAACGAGTTCGAATGGTGCATGGCAAAAGGGTTTTAACGTCAGCATCACATGATAGATGAGGAGATCTCCATTGGTCTCACCAATCTTGTATCTTCGAGCGATGTAATAAAACACTGGATTTCCTTGTCGAGAGGTGCCAGCTTGGTAGAACAGATTGAGGCTCTTGATGCTCTTGAATTCTTCTTTCTCGTGCATATTGTGCTTCACCATTATCTCCTCGAAGTTGGTGGAAGACATGTCGAGGCTGGACCAACGAGCATATGAGAATAGCAAGTGAGAGTCAACAGGTTTGTGCTCCGGGGGTCCCAAATAAGCTAATAATGTCGCCATTTTATCAAAAGGTCTTCTTCCAACTGCCTTGTGGTCCCTCGAGCTGCTGAGATAATCTCCGATCCTCTCCTGGTGATTCCAGAGTAATCTGTGAAGAGCCAGAACGTTTGCATCCGAGACAAAAGACATCGGGTGATTGGTCTGGTCCACAGTCTCACAGTCTGACGCAATCTGGATGAAGAATCTACGACCAATTTCAAAGTGCAGACGAAGAAAATCATTGAAAGACAGCATGTGCTGCTCCTTGCTGAACTCCACGTGGTTGGCGATATTCTGGAGGATTTTAGACATAAGCATGAGGCCTCGTTTCACCTGGACAGGCACTGGTTTATTGACAATTCCCATTTCCTGGGGGGATACGATTGCGGGATTGATGAATCTCAGGAATATCACAGTCCCCACAGCACCAATGTTGTTCTGAGGACACTGGGGGAATCTCTTGCTAAGCACCTGGTACAGACAGTGGCACATGGACCTCAACTGCGGAGGAAATCTGTCAGCTGATGAGACTATTGCATCGAAGACCTTCTGAGTCAGTGCTATCAAGTTCCTCCCATTCTGCTCGATATTCTCATTGACGTCGATCCTGGCGCTATCCACCTCAAAGCTCGTGGATGAGTCTCCAAGTAATGGAGTTATCAGAGGCTCCAGAAGATTCTGGAGATAGCTAGCTCCGTATATCTTGAAGCAAAAGGCCATTATCTTGGAGCCCAGACTGTTCCCTCTGAACAATGTCTGCATGCAGTCCGAGACTTCCACCTCTCGATAGAACATGTTCCATAAAAGAGGCGAGAGGAGGTGTTTGGCGTCGAAGAGGGTGACGAAAACCCTCGCAAGTTCGTCCATTTGATTCGATGTTATGACATTTGCCAGGGCCATTGCTATGGGGAGCTCTCCCTTATCGCTTATCATGGTGACAAGCTGGACAAGCTGTTCAAATCTGTCAGCTAGGACCGTCTCGGCTAGAGTATCGAATTCAGTGCCCTGTTGCAGGATCTTTGTGAGGACCTCCATAAAGGCAGCCCTCGTCTGAAGATCCCTGTTGTACCCCAGGTCTATCGAATGCATCAAACCACTGTCGATATTCGCACTCAGTAAATTAGACATTGCCTGGATCGTTGCATTTCTGAGACTCGACAGCTTCTCAGAGGTGAGCCTCTGCCTGGACACGACTTCCTTCTCCTCGTTGGCAGCGTCGTTGCAGTCATTCAGAGAATTCATGAAGAGGCTGAAGTACTTGAGGAACAACTGGGACTTGGCTTCCATGAGATCACCCCTGTCTGACTCCTCTGGCTGAAGAGGCAGCCCTCGAAGAAGAGAACCCACTGCCTCCATGCAGGCTTGCTCCAGGTCTCGAGTGATGGTCGTCATGTCCGCAGAGTTTGGTGGTGGTGCTATCTGGTGTGTCGTGTCCATTATCCAATCAGTGAGGTACTCCACAAGTTTATTTCTGAATTTCATCTCCTGTCTGAATGCCAGGTCATCCCTTCGTTTCATCATTGCCTCCACCAGCTGGCAGAGTTTTGTTTTTATGTGGATAGCGTAGACTGTTGTGTCCAAATGTCGAACGTACCTCACGATCGCCAGAGTCATCCCCTCGATGCTCGTCATCCCCAGGTACTCAGATGGCTGATCTGATTTTGATTCTAAAACATTCCTCATTATGAAAATCGTGTGCTCGATGAATTGAGTGTTAACGTCGAGTACGATTACTTGGCCCTGTTGGTCGAAAAATTTCTCAACAATGCTCTTGATCTGGTCAAAGAGAATGGGATAGAGGGCTGGGCTCATCTCCTGGCCCACTAGCTCCTTGACGTGCTTCTGAATTTGGGCACCGAATTTTTCGTTGTTACGGATTAGGAGACGCAGCAGATTTAATACAAACTGCGTCACTGGGCAGTACTGGACTTCCTGGCTTGGATTGGCTAGACAGGATTCCTGGGACTTGGTAAGGATCTTCTTGGGTTCGGGAGTGGGCAGAATACCTGAGGGCATCGGACGGTTTGGGGACTTTCGCTGGAGGCAGACGCCACCTAGGGCACACAGAAAACCTGTCATATTCGCCCATTCGTTGATCTGTTCTTCCAGTTCGTGCTCGGAGTTCTGGTGAGAAGCACGACGTTTCCCTGTGCTACGGTGGAACGATTCTACCTGGCCGTCTTCCGTTTTATTCTTAGGGTAGTTGGTCAGTTGGCGGCAGGTGAACTCCCAGTTACGAAAGGTTTCCTCCCAGGCGGGCTGTACACCGTTAACGCAATGCTCGATTTTTCGCAGTAGCGCCATTATTCGCTTCTGCAGGGCGGCCCGACCTGGGGATCACATTCAGAGAGTCAAGACTCCATTGGAATGAGTACAGATGATTTCAGGCAAAACTTACAAAACATATTTTTTCTGTGGTAATTTCATCGACGAGATCTTTTGATTTCACAAAAATTATATTCATCCCATAAATTCTAAATTTTTGCTCACCTTGATTATGTTCATGATAACATATCCTACTTTCTCCACTAGCTGCATATTCAAGAGAATGGAGCATATCGTTACAATGGATATAATTGAAAAGCAGTTGTATTGAATTACAATGTAATTCTTGCAATTCGCATTTGGAACTTTATATAGATTTGTAGAAAACTAAAAGGTGAAGGCAATCACAGAAAACTCACCAGTAGTAAGCGTGGAGGAGGTCTGCGCCAACTCAATATACAAATGATAATTAGGCAAAAGACACGTAACAGCAACTTCATCACTGCCACATCTGATCTCCGCCTCCTCGCAGATGAGGGAGAAGCAGGAGAGAGCAACGAGTACAGCCTCCATATCGATGCTCCAAAGATACATGAAGAAAACTACCTCGAGCTTGATATGCGCCTGCTTGCAGATGGCGATCTGACTGCCAACATTGGCATAATCCTTATTCTCCGATAGAAAAGCGTTCCTCCTGACGAGGATCTCCCTCAGCCATTTGAGTATGTCAGTGTAGTTGACAATCTGATGCTGAATGAGCTTCTGAGATATGGAGAAGAGTACCTGCGAGCTGACGTCCCAAAAAGTCTTGATGGGAGCCTCTGGATTCCAGGCCTTGATCTTATCAGGATGATGAAGAACGAGAAGAGCCTCCATGGCTTCATTGGCGATGTCCAGCATCGTGGGTTGATGGACCAGAGACACGAGTCCATTGATGAGCTCCAGGGTGGAGCTCTGGATCTCGTGTCCAGCCTTTCCATGATTATAAAGCATCAGCATGGGATCAGTATGAATGAGCCTCACCATCCAGAGCAGCAGATTTTTGTGGCTCGTTATCTCCTCGCCCCTGTCCTTGTACTTCCCCTGCTCCTTTCCCTTCATCGTAAAACTCTGAATCATCTTCAAGGGTGTGGGAGATATGTAGCTCTGGGTAACTTTGTTCAATGTATCCGTGAACATATTCCTCAACTCAGGACTTTTAGGGTATATGAGGTCGATCTGGGGCCACCAGAGTAGCCTAGGCTGAGTAACAATTCTGTACAACGAACTCACTAAAATAAATTGATAGATTGATGGTGAATTGAGATTGAGGCAGATCTTGAGGATCTCATCGTTGTGGGGTTTTATTCTGAAGCAACTGACGAAACAGTCGATCATCAGTTCGATGTCCTGAGATATGGAGCTCCCTCCCTTGGAGAAGGGTTTTGTGGGATTGAATAGAAGGCCTGTGAGATCACCCATAACGTGCTGGACGAGGGTGAAGATGACATTGTTGGAGTCCAAGTTGCTGATGTAGGTGGAGGCCTTGCAGAGTTTGACGCAGGTGACAGCTGCAGCTTCGGTTATCTGTCGACTGGAACCGTGCATCACTAGGCCACGTTTAACTCCATCAATGAATTGTTTCTTTTTCGAGTGCTTTGGAGAACAGGGGGCACCAGAGTCTGCATTGACAATCTCCTCGAGAACTTTTGGCGAGAGAATGAGGAGCATTATCTGGAGAGGCCAAACAGCAGCAGCTCTACCTTTCTTGTTCTCAGCGAAACCATCGAGAACGTCAAAGAGCTCACCACAGATTTTGGCAAGAGTGTCATTCGGCCTCTTCTGAACGTCTGAGAACTCCTGGGGATACGTGTCCATCCAGTTCCAGATGGCACGCTCCAGGGAATTCATCAGGATGATATGGGCTGATTTTTTGAGCAGACGAAATTTTTGGATTGTTTCAGTTAGCAGTTGCATAAGTCGGTCTATGTCAATGTTGATATGTTGGATTAGTTCTATATCATTGCAGTCTGGTGTCTCCTCGCTGCACACTGAGAGCTCCTGGAGATGGTCCGATATACGATTGAATACTGCTGAGAAGAAATTTAGGCTTAGGGCAAAGAGGACCTTGCTGGCGAGACTCTTTATGTGAGAATGCAGTTGGCTATCATTTGTTATGTTTATAAACTGACAAATCTGCCTCAACAACAACTTGACGTTCATGGTCTCCTCCTTATTAGCCGTGTCCTTGGGCTGATTAGCCAGACACTGCTCCAGCGTATCCAAAACAATGATAATCGACTCATAGCGATTTCTCTCTTGCTCCGAATAATGAAAAAGCCTCTGACTACTGTTCCCAGGCAGCATCTCATTAACCCTCTGCAATATCTTCGTCAGCCCCCCAATCACCAGAGAGAATCTGTGCCTCGATATCTGAATCAAATACTTTCGATTCTTCTCCTCGTTCACCTGGGAGTTGGTTGTTTGGGGTCCAGCTCCGCATGGCAGCTACAAAATTCCAAAAATTACTTTAACTTATTTGAACATTCAAAAAAAAATTCACAAATTAAAAAACTCCAATCAACAATACCTGATCCTCGAATCTCGTAATCAACAAATTGGCCCATTCCTCTGGCTTCTGGGTGCCCATGGCCTCCACCTCACACCAAAATAATTCTAATAAATTCTAGACCCCTTGCCCCCCCCCTCC
>NW_011887745.1:633072-666972 GCF_000806365.1 Fopius arisanus | reverse complement strand
CCCGCCCCCACCCTGGTTGACGTATTTCAATCAATGAAATTCCATCATCACATGTTTATTTACACATTGACAAACCGACCGGTCCATTTTTCATGGAGCACTGGCCCCCACATTCACCACTGCCCGTTAAAAATCAGTTGTTTCGAGGTGATAATGACCAATCGAGGAATTATGAATAGATGGGGGTTATTTATTTTAGAAGCAAACACTGTTGGCTATGTTTTCGTGTGGTGTGTCAAGTTGGGGGGACAGGCGTGAGTATTGCCTGGTATTTTGCTCCTATAACCAATACAGCCGGTTTGGAGAGGGGAGAATAGAGAGAGAAAAAAAATTGTAAAAATTTATGATCAGGTGAGCCAAGGGGAATTGTAGATTTTTTATTCAATGGAGATGTGATGGTGGGGGTGATTTTTAAAATTTTGGGGGATTTGTGAATTTTTTATTTTGTTAATTGGCTTTGGGTTGTTGAGGTGAATTGAGGCTTTTTTTCACACTGGGGGAATAATAACTCGAGAGAGGTGAAAGCTGTGGGAGTCAGTGACATGCGCATTTTCACCGACGCATTTTAATCCCCACTCTGGTCATCTGCTGGCCAATGGCATGAGGGTGGGGGTCAACTTCACTGGGTTTCATTCTTGGGACGAAGCCATTCATGAGGTACGTCTATGGGCCATTCTCTGATAACGCGAGGTATTGACTTTTTGAGATTTGCTAATTTCAGGGTCAATCTCGAATTCTCGTGTCTTGGGGTGGCCAGTTTGAGGTGTTGAGGTATTGGGGTGAGTTTCAGGTGACAATGGGGATGATTTTTCATTTTTTTGAAGTTGTAGGGGTTGGGGAAGGTCAGGTCATGTGGTATCATTCGAATCATCGGGTTCCTGATGGTGGAACACCATCTTCGGGAGATGCTTATGAGTTTGGAGAGCGTTCTGAATTTTTCGGTTCACAAACAATTTTTTACTCTATTTTTCTAGCTCATTCTCAACTATATCCTTTTTATTTTGACTTTAAACAAATTTTGAATTTATAATTTGATATAATTTGATATGGTAAACATTTTTTGGGGGGAGGGTCTTATGTTTATGTTTTAAATGATTATGGGTTATTATTTATTGTTATTGTGTTATTATTATTTGTTTACTTGATTTTATATATATTTAGATGTTGAAAGTATTGAAAGACGTAAAAAATTATACGCAAAATTTTTATTCATGCGTGAAGTTCAATGAGATATCGATAATTTTCATGTGGCCCCTACATTATCGACTAGTCGACAATATGGGAAACAGAGGGAAAATATAAGTCATTGGATCATGAACACTTGTAATAATATTATGTTCAGTACTTTTTATCATTAAAAAAAATTCGATTTTTGCTGTTACATCATTTTCTCTCTGTGATAACTATCGAAAATCCGGAAATAACCAGAAATTCTAGTTAATAATTGATGAGCAACAAACGGTAAGATAAGATAAGGTACAGTTACTAATTGAATAAAATACAAGTCTTTGTGATGTCAAACAAAAAATCTATTGTAACATCAAGGAAATGAAGGGAATCTACAAGTCTTTGTGGAGTTTCTTGATAAATATTTCAAATGTTCACCTAAATATCGTAAGAATTTCCGATAACAATTGATGAATGAGTACCTGATGCAATCAAAAGAAATCATTTCGTGGAATAAATATTTTTATCGATAGAATCATGTCCGAAAAATCTTCAACACTCATAAAAATTTCAGAGACATTGTTCAATTAAGGATTCTTCAGGGTTCATGACGTATAAAAAAAGACAAATCCACTTTTAAAAATAAATAATTCTTCATTTTTTTATAAACCTATATTCACGTACAATTCAACTACATCTTAGGGGGGCAATGAATCGTTTTGAGATTAAAAATCTTTATCACAAAAATTATCTGAGTCTTTTACAAGAAAATATATGGTTTTGGTTATTCAATAATTTTTGGATGAGACAGTAATAATAATGAGATATCGATAATAATAATAAGAAGCTAGATCTTACACTCAGAAACAGAAGATTTCTCGATGAATTTCCCTGTATAAAAAATATTTTCGTCCTAAGAGACACTATCTTACATGAAAAATCCGATTCTCGAGTCGAATTTCGTTATTGCCGGATAGCAATAATTGAAATCAAACATTTTTTTAATCAACCGTACTAAATAATTTTATTGACTTGTTCTAAAGCCTTCAATGGCACGTCGTTGATGTTTATGAATTCGATTCAAGGGTTTAGGATCTAAATCCGTGAGTCCAATGTTGAAGACAAAAGTGTTCTCCTTACTTCTAATCACATGCTCTGGTGGAATTTTCAACGCCTCTCCCCTGGAAGAAAAAAAAATTCAACTAAAAAATAAAAATCTCCATTCCAATCACTCTGGAGAACTTACGGGTCTACTTCACGAAAGGTGAGCAACACCGAGCAATCCCTGGCAGTAGTGAATAGCAAATAATTTCGTAAGATCAGAATATCCCCGAAGTCAACACTATGCCCCCCAGATTTGTATTCACAAGACTCCGAGAAGTAAACGATTTCCTCATTGAGGTGTGTTGAATGTTGTGAATAAATTCTGTATACGTCGTCAGCACTCGAACTGTGTAGTTGTTGCATGCGAAAGAGACAGCCGAGAATAGATCCATCCGGTAAATTTCCACTGGGAAAATCGCAGAACTGAAAACAGAAAAAAAAAAAACAAAGTGGATAATCACATTTTTTGTGAATGAGTGTTGCATTATCGGTGATAACACAGCTATCTACTTTTAAATATTCATTCTACATTTCTTTTCTTCTCTCAACCATTTGTCTAAAGCCAATATAATATTTTATGCAACAATACAATTGATTTGAATAATTACTACTAGAGTTATCGTTGAAAAACCATCGACAGTATTTTTTTATTTAAGTCCACAGTCGAAGTTCTCCCATAAAAATCATTTTGTATTTGCCAAATACAATCGATCAATTAAAAGTCAATTGAAAAAAATTTTTCCGTTATTTCTACCTTTCCCCTCGGCCCCGAAACATCGTCAGACCTGTAATGATTCAGACTCTCACGTGACTTTGCGATGATATCATCGGCTTTTACACCGGAATCGGTGGATTTTTCTTCGAGGGAAAATTCTCGACGCAAAGCCTCTGCTATCAGCAGGCATAATTCAGCCATCAATTCTCGATTGTCTTTATGCGATCCATTGTTGAAGAATTCGTGCAAGATCTTATCTAAACAATCCAAGGAATGTCCTTCCCCCCATACGGTCTCTCCATCCCTGAATATTATCAAATTATTCTGTGGAGATTTAAAGAGAGCAGCAATGGCCCGATGCACTCGAGTCTCATCCATGGAGAAGAGGTCACAAGGACAGTATCCGCTCCGTTTATTCGCGGATATCTGAAAGCAAATAGAGCCTTGAAGATCACCACGTGCCTGTTGACAATAATTTTTTCATTACCTTGTGAATTTGTTTGATGCAGTACGGGCAATGCTGCATATGCCTCTCTGATTCTGGTATGAAGCCTTGTTTCGGCTTGATCTCTATGCAGAATGTTGGCTTCCCTCTGTCTACATCAAGGTATTCAGGAAGTTGAGCGTAGTCTGGTAACTTTATGGCAAATTCGTTGAAGGAATTTTTATGCTTTCGGTGGTCTGTAAAACACAGACCTATCATAAAGATAAACGATATACATAAAAAAGTTTCTATCGATTTCAAATGAACATCCACTGATAAAAAATATATTTTTGCGAAAACTTTATAAACGTGTATTAAGTAAAGATATTGTATTGCATTATAGTGCCTACCTGGACGCAGAACTTCGACTTTTTCATGCCAATCCGTAAAATCTCGTGGATGGCATCGTAACACTTCAGGTGGAGCAACGAACTTCCCCATAAATTTCCAAATGAACTTCATGAAGAACCTCCATTCCAATAAAATCCTCGTCTCTATTCCATCGATCGGTCTCTTCTCGGTCGCCTCGATTTTGCGAAAGCGTAGGATGTACCTCGTCTGCAATGAGAGAAAATTTTCTTTATCATATTCTTCGTGATGTTAGAGAAAGAATATGGCAAATGTCAATTCCTTTCACCGCCTTATCCCCAGTGTCTATCATTACCCCAGGCAGATCCCACGATTGAAGTCATGAATTTTGAGACAAGACGTTGTCATCAGGTCCAATGAACTTGATTCCATGCTTTATTCAAGTGCTGGTTTTTATGTGGGACTAATGAAAAATCCATAAGGGCCC
Source organism: Fopius arisanus (assembly GCF_000806365.1). Classification (NCBI taxonomy): domain Eukaryota; kingdom Metazoa; phylum Arthropoda; class Insecta; order Hymenoptera; family Braconidae; genus Fopius; species Fopius arisanus. Next base: position 662,706 of record NW_011887745.1, on the reverse strand, counting down.
ACAAAAATACGAAGTGACTACTCGCGTGTTTGTAAATACAACGTATCGCACAATCAACGATGGTAATATTGAAAATGTATGGGGGGTGTGTATATAAGGCAATAATAACTTCGAGTCAATGACCTTTTAGACTCGAGGTCTCCAACTACTCAGTTGTCAAGTGATATCACGACATAACTCCATTTTTACTGTGACATTACTCTGCGCTTGTTAGAAATTTTTTGAAAGTTGATGGCAAATATCACTGCCATTCTCGTTGGAATATTCATTTTCCTGTTTTACGTTGAGTTTCAGGGAACTCTGAGTTTTGTGTGGGAGACCAATGAATATTTTACAGCTTCAATGAATTTTGATTGAGGGGGAAATCAATTTTTAGAAACTCAATCACGTGAAAAATCCCAGAGAGATTTTGAATAATGGAAATAATGGAAATACGTGAAAAAGGCCTTCAACTTGATTTTATTTTTCAAACTCTTTAAGATTTACATTTTTAATTGAATAATTCCTCGACTGAAATCTCTGATGTTCAACCACAAAAGTATTAAGAGAAATTTTTTAGTGAATTGACGTGTAGGGGACTGAGGACGAAGTTACCAGAGAAATTATATGATTATTACTTCCGTTTTTGCTATGAAGAGCAATTGCATCTGTGAGTGGATCCAATGAAATATTGTGGTACAAATAATTGAGATGGTGCGCTTAAAAATTCAGATGTACAAGACATTCTTCAGTTTTTAGAATAAATTTGGAAAAACTCACCAGTGGGAGAGATATGACTAGATTGGCATTGCCCTCTCCTCTGTACTTGTACTCTCTCAAATGACAAGGCTCTAGTTGGCGGATTATCAATTCCATGTCAGAGATTTCTGGACAAAAGCTGCTCTCTTCTGTTCATACGAGTTTAGTTATTGTACATCGTACAACAAAGTCCCAGAGTCATGCTCATCCCATCCGTTATCACAGAAACTATTGAGAAAAATAAAACAAGGATAATAATATAATACAATAATATAATATAATAAAACTCACCGCATGTGGATAGAATTGAATTTTATGGACAGTTGACCAACTATTTTTCAAAGTGACATTGAATTCGATTTAATAGAGACTAAAAAAATATCGGTAGATTCTCACAAGAAATTGCTAATCTACTTGAATTTTTTGTGACACAATTTAAATTCACAATTGATATTACAATTAAACGCAGCTAAAATTAAAATAAACGCAGAATTCTCAACTTGAATATTCCTGACAATTGACCTACATTTTTTATTTCACCAATTTTCAGAGTGGAGCTTGTTTAATTATTATTATTTTAATTTCCGAATTCTCCGATATTTCGTAAAACGAAGGAAATTGTCAGAATATGGATAAGCCAAGAATTTGAAATTATATTATTTTTCTCTCTGGAGTATGAAAATATATTAGTGAATGTGGCACGGGATTGGTAATTGTAATTGCAAGTAATTCTTGATGAAGGGATTATTGGGGGGCTGTCGGTGATTTAGTGGTAATGCGAAGAATAGATAGAGATCTACGAGGCCAATGTGACGGAGCCAAAGAAAACAGAGGCGGTCAGGGCAACAACCGAGGTTGACCTCCTCACAACACGTTGCTCCCTGGGTACTAGGCAATAGGTGATTCTGCGTGCGCTTGTGGGTCGCAAGTTGAAATATTACTCCCATTAACTCCAATTTTTCCCTTTTGCTTCACGTTATTTCATCATTTTCATCTCAATTTCGAAATTTAATCTAGCAATCTAGTCAATCTACAATCAAATCATCTTCAAAAACTGTTAAACCTACCGATTGCACACTGAGAAAGACTTTAGTTAATTAAAAAATAAGTGTTTTAAAACTAACGAATAAAATTAACGAATAATTACAACCATGTATGTGATGGCGAGTGCCAAATATCGAATGGGATAAAATTGTTTGAAACTTATTGGAATTTTGGAATTGAATTGCAGCTTCAATTTTTTGGGAGAATTCAAATTTTAAGGTAGGAAAAGAAAATTAAATCAAATCAATCTGATTATTAAATTAATTAAATTGGGAGAATTTTCAATAAGAATGACAGATTTTTTTTAATCAGTTGAGTAAATAGTCTCCTCTTTAATAAGCTGGAAAATTGGCTGGAGTTTTTCAGGAGAAAAGAGAAAATTTCGCGGATTTTTTCAAGAGAATTGTATTTCCTGAAATGTCCTCTGTTCCATTCATTCCAAAGCACTCACTAATGAGGTAATTCAATATTCAACAGGATGTGAAGAATTAACGTGCTCCGTTTCGAAATTTGTGTCAATTGTTCATTTATCTCAGCATCAAGTGATTTCAGGCAGCAGTGACCAGATCTTTTTTGTGGCTGAGAAAATTTTCAACGAAAAACGAGACATTTCTCTTTAAAGTCATTGAGTGGTGGGATAATTTAATGTACGACTTGATTTCAATCCCGTCGATTTTCCCATGATGATTTTCTTCTTACTCCGATGTTGTCTCGCCTCGCACCAATATTTATTGAGTATTTGAATTGGGAAAGAGCAGGAACAACGAAATGATAGAAATCCAATAATTTTTCATGAAATTCCATAAGCACGAGGCCTCTTGTTTTTATTTATCTCTGTACAAAAACAGTCGAAAAAATTATAGATTTTTTTCATAATATTTCGTTAAAGTTTTTCATTTTTTCGAGCTCACGGCGTATATATACAAGCGGAAAATTATAGTTTTTATTCATCAATTTTGTTTTTCATCATTTTTAATGAATTTTTAATAACTAAATATAATTATACACTGACATAATAGATATAATATTATAATTGTATGATAATAGTGAACCTACGTTACTAGGGATTCGAGTGTTTCCTCGTAGGAGTCTGCTGCAATGTGTTTATTCATTTCTCATCTATTTCGAAAAAAAAAATCTGTGCGTAGTTTGCGTTTACTCCACGGTTGTTTAATTGTTTTTCAAATACCTTTTCTAGTGCAACAAATTTTAGGGTTGCCTAGATTTTTCTCTTTCAGCATTATCGAATAGGACTGAAGATACTCACTTCATTTAAATGCAACGGAAATGTTTAACTCTCTGCGGATGTATCAATTGTTCAACTTACAGAACGAACAACAGATTTTCAACATTTTATCTTGTGAAAAATTGATTATTTTCATTATTGAGGATTTTTTTTTCAGACTCTCGCATTATTATTTATACATCTCGTTCTCAACTCAGACTGATTCTAAAGGAAAGGTAGTACTGCCTACGATTTTGTGTGGGAGCATTTCAATTGAAACCGGTGGAAAATAAACTTGAATCATTGGAGAAATTTCATTGATTACAATGCAAAAAATGTATTGATTACCCGATTACGAAATTAGAAAACTCTTAAATCACGGCTCATTATTTCAAAATTCATCAATTGTATAACTGAGATTTTTGACTTTTTTCATTCAGTGGTGAAACAAGAAGTCATCCTTTTTTTCAAATACAGAATTACCTCGACAATGAGACATTCTCGAAATAAATCCACATAAAAAAAACAAGTGATATCCAACAATTTTATTGCTCACATCTTGTTAAAAACAGAGCTATCTCCGCAACAAGTGATTTTTAGAAAGAAATGTCAGAGATATGTTTTATAGAAAAAGAGATTTTCTAAAAAAAAAAACTTCTGGCATTTTCTCCTGCAGCTTCAAGTTACCGAGATAACTCCAAAATTATCAAGAATTGACTCGAGATCTCGATCTTCACTTCTGAATAAATTCGTGTTGCCTCAAAATAGCCTTTCGAAAACCCCCAATACTTGACATTAATTGTAACGACGACTTGCTCCTTGTTCAATTGAAAAAATTCACGCACCTGCTCTCCCATAATATTTCCCCACGTCAAATTCAAATCCCCCGTCAAGTACTGCATTATCCTCATTACTCCACTGTTCATTTATAATTCACACTCGTACAATCCACTCGAATGTATATTCTCTCATTTCACTCACTCACTCTTTCGCATTTCGTTCGCAATTCATGATTATATATTCGTTTCGATTCTTTCCATCTTGTAAATTACCACTTTCATATATTTTTTTGTAATTTTCTTTTTTCTTTTTTATTTAAAAAAATACTGAATTAACCAAGCTAAAATCACAGACTTGCTGGAAACGAAGTCTCCAGCGGTTATTTTTTTCATTTTCTCATTATTTTTTTTTGTACAAATTCTTCCTGAAGGACTCTATGCATAATTACAAGTTCTGCTGAAGAGTGTATATATTTTAATTACAATTGAGTACGTGGAATTAGTTATTATCGCAGACGCTTTATTTGCACGCAAATTCCAATTAAATGCTGATAACATTATTTTTGTTTCATAGACTGTTCTGATTATATCTAAAATATAATATATATATATAAAGTTGTTTCTTTTCACTGTACAGTAATTGTGAATTTATACAAAAATGAGAGAGAAATTATTAAAATGTAAAAAATTTCAGCATTCAATTATGATTTGTTTTCTGTTAAATTTATCAGCAATTTACAAGTTTAAAATATTGCGTAAACTGAACCTGAATGAATGCAAGTGTATGGGGAAGAAATGGAAACATTGATGAATGAAAATTAAAATAAGAATCATCAGGAGGTACCAGTTTAGCCATGATTTCGTATGGGCACGTAATAATACAACTAAAATGGGGCGAATGTACAATGAATCATCCTTTTACATCTTTTACGTATGGGTAGGTCATTCCACCGAATACTAAATCAAAAGAGATTATGCAAGAATTCAATATCAATTGAAAGTACTAAGACAATTGTACGTATGTAATAATTCCTTATTGTTGCTCCTTCCCTCTGCTCCTCGATTGACAATTTTAATTGAAAGCCAATGAAAGAAATGAAATAAAAAAATAAAGACAGCAAATATATTCTTTGATATCGATTCAATACTCGTTGGAATGATCTAATAGGAATTATTTTGGTCGGTAATAAACCCCTCAGAAGGACGCATTCAGTATAAATTGTCAACCAATACCAACAAATATTGTCTTACATGAATTCATTTTACTCATTTCACCGTTTACGATAATCACAGATGTGTTTAACACTAATTGCTACGTACACAGAGCCTTCCCCCAAAAAGCGTCAGACACGACGATAATTGAAATCCGTCCCCTTGGTATCACCTTGAAATAATTTTGCTCACGCGTTTAATATTCCCAAGCATCTCATCGTAACGATTTAATCTGCGAACTCATTCGTTCACCCTTTGCACATTCTTCGCACACATTCATTCATCCTCAAAAGGCATCCACTCATTCCCATCAACTTTTCGTTTCTTTATCACGTTTACGAAGGATCAGCACTCATCCATCCTTAAACTACCTAAACGTTTCGGATCTGAGAAAAGAAAAAAAAAACAATGCGAATAAAAAATAAAAGATAATATATCATTTGTACGATTATCTCGGTGGCATTTGTTGGGTCAATTAGTAACTGTCGATGGTACCTTTCATGTAATTTCAGTGTGAAAAATCCTAAACGATCGCAGACAGGATTCTAAATGAAAACTTCAGAGAGATTAACTTTCTTGATGTTGGAAAAAAAATGTATTCGTTAGAAAAGAAATTTCTGGTCCTGGGAAAACTCAGCAAAAAAAAAATACTCCTGCTAAATAAGCTTACGCGTCACAAGTACATAAGTAAAAATTAATTGTTATTAGTGAATTTAATTGGCAAAAGTAATTTTTTCTTCTCAGTGTAACGGAGTGGCAAATTGATATGAATTAAAGTCACAATTTTTCGTGTATAATTTATCCACAAAACCATAGATTCAAGACGGAAACATCGTAGGACTTTTTCGTAGTCAATTAAATTTCCAACAAAAAAGGTCTTGATACTTCCGCCTAAAATCAATATTTTTTGAGATCCACCGACGTCAAACCAAATTAAAATTCGACTTATCTCACTTTCTACTTGACTAACGAAATAAAAAGTTTTCTAGATTGAAGATAATAATGTAAAATGCGAGAACTCCGTTCCTCGATAGCAGAAACTTTTTTTTTTCAAACATCAAGAAACTTTTTAATCTCTGGGTCCTGATTAAAAGAAAAATTCCCCAGGCATCACTCTCGTACTATTAAATCCCTTCATTTCGCGAATAAAATCACAGCTGTTTTAAAAAGGATGTAATATACAATTAACAGATCACAAATACGTACATGTACCTGCGCTCCAATTCTACATACAATGCTATGTGTCTATGTACATTTACACATACTATTAAATTTTCTCTCCTCTCCTCCATATTTAACTCTCTCGGTCACAAAATTATCAGTATTTTCGAGGTCTCGAGAGATTTGAGATGATGACGGTGCTGATGTTACTGTATTATCATAAAACAGGGGCTGGACGCGTTTAATCTCGATGTATTGTTTTGTGCCGTGATATCAAGGATTGTCCGTCGTTGTTTGTTTCTCCGAAATTAAAAAATCCCGTTCAACTTCATTTCTTTTCCCATTAAAAAGAAAAATAGCATCACACTAGTCCTCAAACGGACAAACTAAAAATGAAGAAAATAATCAGACAAGAGATGTCGGGAAAAAAAATGAAAATAAACGATAAAATTACAATTACAACGATTAATAATAGAAAAAAAAAATTGAGATCAGTTAGCTTGCACGAGGCTAGTACATATTTAATTCCCATTGAATGTTGGAGTCCACCGGTGACGCAGTATCTCTTTTTTCCTCACATTTTTTTCCCCTCTGATGCTGGCGTACGTTAGAATCGGCGGTTGGAGTCAGATGGACGGACTTGTTGTACGAAAGTTGATGGTCTGACGAACGATCGAGCGTCCAACATGGCGGTGATAGCAACAGATCCCCATGTTTTTCTCCCCATCCCTCATCCCCCCATTGTCGAAAATAAAAGTCTCGTAAACTCAATAAAGTAATAATACGCTGATGGAGAGAAAGAAAAAGAAAAGACGCAAACGATATATGAAGTAATTTCACGTGATAAACAAGAGTGTAGTACGAAACTCCAAAGATAATCTTCCAAGATGATGAAGCAAAGGTCCATGTATCATTCCAGTGTAATTGAAATGGTCGATTGGCGAAACAACACGAGGAAACACGAAGATCAATGTGGGCGTTTATAATATTTCATAATTTGTAATTAATTCGATGAATTTGTCCTCTCCATTAGCGAATTCAACTCGATACGAATGCAGCTATTTGTTCATTGAACTGCGTATGCTCGTATATGAGTGAGTCCTTGCAGCTCTCGTACTGCTGCTGCTGCGAGTGAGATGCTGGTGATGGTGATGATGCAGCAGACAGAGACGACACTGAGCTCGATGATGAGCAACTTGACGAAACAGATGATGACGATGACGATGGCCTGGGTGTCATCTCCTCAGGATCAGGCTCTGTTCTCTCATAGAGAACACATATGGAACCATTCTCACCGATGCGATACGACACCTCAGCTGGATCAATCCACATTGTCAATTCACTCGGGAATAATGTATGCAATACTGTTGGTAATAAACCAACATTTCTACCAGCAAGTGCTATTACTGGATCCATTTTTCCATTGATACGTAAACAACGATAACCAGATCCACGATTTGGACGATCTGGAAACCAGTGATCTCTGTAGCGTCTACGTAATACATCACTCAATGATGATTTGAATTCATCGAGTTGACGCTCCGACAGCTGGCCAGCCTGTAGTCGGAGCAATTGGACGAGAAAGTCCGCTGCCGATATTATTTCCAATTTCATGATTATTAATGTGATTAAAAAAAAAAAACCGTAACACTCCTGGGGGAGGGGGACTCGAGGTTTTTATTCGTCTCGATAGCCGATTCGTTACTTCTTCTTCTTCCTTTTTTTTTATTATTCGAGTACTCAAATGGCCCCCTTTTACTCTGTCAGGGGTCACGGTGTGTAGCGTTCAGCAACTTTCCAAATGGCCACAGTATTCTCAAAATGGCGTCGCCACTGTACGTAGCGGTTGTTAGAGCGTTGCCACTCCAGCTCGAACGAGTCGTAATTAACCTTCCGTTACCAACACCTATTTATCTCGAAACACTTGCTCGTCTCCTGATCTTTATTAGCAACAATCTATTGCAGATTTTGTACGAGATATCGAAGGACAACGATGGGCACACAACGGCACTGCACACCTTTTCGAAAATACAACCGGCAAGACGATTTATTTATTTTCCCTTATTTCTTCCTTTTCGCTCGGCTCGATTAATTATCTCACTCGCGGTTTTACAGGCTGATGAATCAGGTTGATATCGACTGGTCTTGCTCCGACTGCTCCTTACAATTCCGTGAATTTGTCGATGTGGATTGCTGTATTTACGGTGATAATTACTCACGGCGTGAAAAGAAATATTTAGTGTTTCGTTTTTGATTGGCGAATTGAAATGAACACGAACCGCACTTTACCACTGCCGAGGACTTTCTAATGGCTTCGTTGTGGCGATGCTTCATGAGCAAGACTCAATTCTTTGTTCATGGAGAAACGGGTGGTGGCACCAAACATCGACCAATCAAAACACCTCTACCATCACCCACTCTATGGTTTCATTGCCCCCACCACTAGCTCTTCAAGTACCACGTGATCATTATTCTGTGTGGTGTACGCTGCGCACCACCGGCAGTACCTTAATTTCCCTGTGTGGGTCTCCAGACCGGGGGCTTCCTGGTGGGGGATCCCCGTTGTTGTGTGGGTTTTTTCAGTATATGGTATTATATATTTTTCTACATATGTGTGTGCTTGTCGGGGCAAGAGGCTGCAGCTGCGAGCCAGGATAATGGATGACGTGGGAAGAGGGGAGCCCCTCTCTTTTACTCGCGAAAAAAAAAGGGGAAAGAAAAAAAAAAATGAGAAACCTCGTTTCACATTGGCCTCTTACCCATCCACCCAAAACACTGAATATACTGAAAAATTTAACTTTATCTCCAACAACTCCCCTCCGCTGACATGAGGTGACCGTGAGCTGTTGGTTAATCGTTTTTTCTTGTAACCAATTTTATGTTGGTGGATTGATTTATTTTAATTCGTTGGGGAAAATTGATTTTTTTTATTTGCAGGTTTTTTATTTCGGAGAGCAGCTTTTTGGGGTGAAGCTGTGGGAGAAAATGGCGTGATTTTGTCATTGAGTTTTGTTGTTAAATATTTTGGGAATTAGAAGAGGCTTTCATCAGTCCGTGGGGTCGTGGAACCAAACGGTATATCTTTGGGGCTTTTGTTCCTCAAGTTAGAATGTTTTTTTTTGTTTGGGAGATGCATGCATTTGGATTTTAATATTCTCACGATGAATGCAATTTAAGAGTAAATTGCTGATGGAATAATTAATATTTTTATGACGGAGTGATTATTAAATTTCTTATGACTTAATATTCTTATTTAAAATTCAGAAGAAAAGTTTCGTTTGCTCGAGTTTTAGGGATTATATAAATTATATATTCTCAGGCTACATATATATAATATCAGGCTGAGATATCAAATTTTAATGAATACTCAAGAAAATTAATTTATCAATTCCAAGACCTGCGGAAATTGTATGTTAATTATTTGTTGTTAGAACTTTCCAGATTTTTAACTGGAGATTCAAAAGTTATTTTCCAACAGAATAATAAAGAGGAATGAGTTCTCAGTAGTAATTTTCCTACAGTTTTTGAGGAATATCTCCGAAATTAAGGAAGGTAGCCGATTTTTTGTAATGACTTTTTTCGTAGTTCTCGATCAGCTCGACAAAAAAGATTCAACCAAAAATTTCGGCATCTCCCATAATTTTAGAGATATTACCAAAAAATTCACGGAGTTAACTTACATCGTTTTACCAGTTCACTAGAAATTTCATTATTTTACCCCACATTTCCAATTTTTTAACGAAATGGAGTGGATATTTTTTTTTCTAGTTTTGTTGGCGAATGGGGGACAAAGGGGATGGATGAATATGGGAATTTGAGAGACACTGAGGCGAGTTGCCATGAAACCGATTTATCGCGGGCTCCGAAAGGGGAAGCCGAGGGGGAACAGCTAGAAAGTTGCAGTCGTGGATTTTTTTTTTGTTTCATTGATACTTCCATCATTTCAATCAGCTTCTCTCGAGATTAGAGCGATATTTCAAGGAAGAAAGCGCCGTTCTGTGGAATGAGTTATCGAGCGTTTGGACGCCGCTCCGATGGGCATAAGTAAATTACGTTTTTATATATAGGATTTATTCTAGAGTCGTCTAGAGTCATGAAAGCAGTTATTTATTCGGCCTCAGTCCCGCGAAATTTAATTTTCAACACGATTTTTCCATTTAATTATTTCACGAAAAGGATGAAAAACCGATAATTCATGTAATTATCAATAATTATCTCAATTAATTAATAATTATTAATATTAATTCATTAATAATTAGTTAAACATAACTTTCCAGAGGTTCTGGTTAAAATTCTTATACTGCCAATTTCCCACGCAATCACTATCTGTTACCGTAATTTTTTTAATAAATTTCTCTGCAGACGAAATTTTTGAAAGTGAAATGAAATCTCAATCTAATTTGAAATGCATAATCTGCTTCAGAATATTTTCGTGTTATTAATTGTATTGGCATGTCAGTGGATAATTGGAAGAGACCAGAATGGCTTCAATAATTTTTCCATGCATTAAAAAAAGTAATGATTTTTCTCCTGTCCTCAGGGTATTGAGTTCATGGCGACTGGGGGAAGACTGCAGCTTCATGTTTGGATGATTGAGATATTTTTGGGGATAATCTTTGACACGACCAATCGAATCTCTGGGATTATCGATATTTATTGGGGGATCCGATGGTGCAAATTTCGGACTGAAAGCTAAGGATCGGAAAGTGTGGAGTTGTCGGGAGAGAAAGCCAGTGCATCGAGTCCTTTCCAAAATAATTTCGCGGTTTCACTTGGTGTAGAAGACATTTGATTTTCGGTTCACTGTGGCAATGTCGACGCTTCATAAGTGAGAGAGTAAGAAAAAATGATTAATCTTCATTTTTTTTTCTTTCTGATGAATCATTGAATAATAACATGATTTTTGGTTTGAGGAAATTACACTTTTTAATTCGGCTGGAACGAGTTTAGCTCATTAATTTCTTCTGCAATATATATAGAATATATTATAATAATTGACAAAAACTAGAGGGGATTACATAATTTTTTATTTCTCTAATTTCTCATACTTTTCAAAAGCAAGTTCTTCTGCAATTAGTCTTTAAAATTTAATTGAATTTTAGTTTTTAATTAAAGAAGATAATTTTTAATTGATTAAATAAAAATCAATGAAAGTTGACGGAACATTTGAATTATCAGAACTTCATTTTGTTGTTTGTTTTCTTAATCGATTGAATAGTTCTGACTGAAAAATGAAAATTGAAATAAAAAAATGTCATTTCCTCAGAGCAAAATGGAGAGAAAAATTCCATCAACATGATTCAAAAAAATGTCTACCATTTTAATACGATGAACTCTGAAACACAGTGGGTCATCTGAATTTTGTTTTGCTCCCATGCATGTATACCCCCTCATTAAATTTGCATACAAAGATACACAATATAATATCAGCCTAATCATAATTCATGTATGTTTATCGATTTCTTGTGTTGTATTTGTACCAGATATCCCACCGCTACGTGCCATTCCCCACGGTTATCAACAAGAGAATTATCGAGACACTCCTATCAATAATCCAATCTCGAAAACAACAATAACAGCATGCAAACAACACAATTGACAATTATAAAATATCTCCCTGGATTTTCCCCTGAGCAGACCACCATTGACCCTTTATTTATTAACAATAAAATTCGTTAACTATTGATGAAGGCTTCCGTCACATTCATTTTGCAATTACAATTGCAATTTTAATGTTGAAGACTTTTATGTGCCACATCTAAGTATCCGCTCCAGTCTGTACATAATTATCCGCGTAAACAAATATTGTTTGAATGAAATTTAATTGAAAATTATTATTTTCAGACCGTTTCCGGTCTATGTTTCTAGATAATTTCATCATGGCAAGTGGGTTTTATTAGACTTGTTTACAAATAGACATGAGACCCACCCAATCAAGGGAAAGGGAACATCGAGGAAATGCGTCGTAATTCCATTTCGAAAACTCAACGATATTATGTGAGACCAATAGTTTCCACGTAAAAATTGGAATCGTAGAATGTCAAGAGACTTGTGGCGATGGAGTTATCTCCATATAACCGTGGAGTGTTTTATTTTTACCTCGGGACTTCATATTTAGAGGTCTCACGGATGGAACGATTGGATAAACATCCTCTTCTGGAGTTCATGGGGACCCGCATCAGCAGTGAACATCACAGATGGAACATTTCCAATCTTTTCTGTGAGAACTTTACTGTTGGAAATTTTATTGAATTGAAATAATGGTTCTTGGAGTTATTCCCGCAAACAAAAATCTCCAAGACGAAATTACCTAATAAAAAATCCCCCAAACAACATCCCCTAAGAATAAAGATAAGAAATTAATAAAGTTGTACGTTGGACGGCTCACTAACGACTGCCATCTCGCAGACCACTGAACCAATAACATAAATCAACATAAATATTCAATCTCTTAATCTATCTCTTTCTTGTTGAATACTGTCGAATAGTACGCCTCGAATAATCGACAGTTCAAAAGTCGAGCCCCAAGAAATAACACAGTAAACGAAACAAACGGATCAACTGAATTAGAAGTCGGAGAAAAAATACCTCAACGAGAGCCCCTCTACTAGCGCAAGTAGAATACGTAATTTCTTACGCACATGAAGTACGACAATACAAAAAAAAACAACAGCTACTGTAATGACGAATGCAAATCTTTTTACAGAGGTATTACACCTGGGTGATTATTGTAGGACTCGAAGTGAAGAAGAAGCGAAAGAATTTTTGTTCTTTGGGAGATTTTCCCGGGATTTTCTGATTTTACTCATTTTTCTACCGATACAGTAGTAGGAAAATTCAGACTATTATTTTTCCAAGATTTTTATTGAATTTTCTATTGAAAGGTCCATTGAATTTAATGCTTAATTATCAGGATGAGGTTTAAAGTTCAAACTGTCTTTGAAATACTAATAATCATTTCCGATAGATCAACACGCAAAAAATCTGAACGTACATTACGAGATTGGAAATGTAAATTACAAGATTAAAATTGTAAATTACGATTTCAAACTCGTACAGGGAGGGAAATTTGTTTAAAAAATTGCCTTAGCGTCTAGTATTTATGCCGCAGAGTGTCGAATGAGGAATTTTTACCAGAAAATCTGGGTAAAATTAGCATAACATTAAGTTAAAATCGTGAGAATAATCGTAATTTTCACTGAGAGTTTCCGGTAAAAACCGAGCTAAACCGCTATTTTACAACGGAATTACTATTTCTTAGGATAATCTTTCAAATTAATTTCTCTGATATCTTCAACCTTTCTCTGCAAACCTTCAACGAAAATCGAGAATTTTCTCAACAGAAAATCGTGAACCTCTGGAGTTGTATCCCAAAATATCCGAGAAACTTTTCCAATTTCAGTTCTGCAATTCAATATTCAATTGAACTCAATGCAAATCAATGCAATTCAATATAAATCAATATTTTCTGACACATTTTTGAATATTTCACTCAGTGATGACGTCAAATACAATTGAATCAGGACATAAAACCTTTCAGAAGCAGTCGAGCTCGATTTTATATCTATTGTTCAAAGATATCTCATACCAGATCGCAATTGTTCGCTAAATTTACTTCCAAAATGTGTTCTTCTCAAATGAAAAGGATATCCCCCATTGGATCTGAAGTACGTCAGAGCAGTAACAATTGTCTTTAAGAAAACAATTCCATTGATTCCTTCTGAAACCTTCGATTACCCCTGAATTGTCTATTTACTATTCTCCTTCAAACTACAAAACCCTGTCCACTCCATTAATTTGTATGTTGAAGTCGTTTATTCCCCTGGACATATCAATTCCATGAATATTCTATTTATTCCTGTATTCCAATCCACTAATTATTGAAATTATTCAAAGCCTCGCAATATCTATTTATTTTTCTTCAGAATTCCCTTAAAAAAATTGTGAATGCCTCATAACAAGAGAATAATCTGATGTTCTGACATTTCTCCGTTAAAAAATCGCGTAACCGTTCATTTAATCAATTTCATCATTTTTTTAGAGTTCAACATCGAGAGTTGCCTCATCCGCAATATAAATCTAATGAAGTTTTTTTTTTTGATAGTGGGATATTATGTAATCATGACCAAACAAGGAATATGTGAGAGGGCGGGGCTAATAGACACTTTAGACATTTTTAGTTTAATATTCATAAGACAGGAGTGAATTCATCTAGTGATCTCGGTCGCGACTTTTTACGATGAGAGCAAATTGCACTCTTTCGCGACAAAAACAAATAGTTAATGGTGTTATTATTGAGTTATTATAACAATTGATCACCGATTACCTAGTAGTCTCTGACTGACTGGACTTTGAGCAAGGTATATTACTTTTTTTCAGGACTTTTCCATGAGAAAACAAATAAATAGTAATAAATACAATGAAATACTGAAATACTCATTATTTCCGGAGTATTAGGAGGAATTTTCTACCAGGAAAATAGACCGGACGTCTTTGGGTGGAGATTTCCAGGGAAAAGACAGGAATTTTTTTTGAAACCGTAGAGCTCAGAGGGGGTCATACAGAGGAAGGGACTCGCAGGTATAAATGCAACTGATACAGGTCTTTCTTCAGGCCTGTCCAGCTGGTTCTTTCATTTACGAGCACCTCAGGTGATTGTCCAGGGGGCGGAAAAACTTGATGAAAAGATTGTGACAAACAATGAGAGATTTTCCACCAGCCGGCTGTAAAGTGCGGGTGGACCTTTTGCAAGGATCGGTCGAGGTACTGAATGAATCATCCCGAGAGGTACAAAATTTTTCTCTGAAATAATGGCGTCAGAATAATTGCCCCAGGTAAACAGATTTGCTGGAAAGATTCTTAAATCTAGTTCAACAGTCGCAAATGATTTTTCTACGAAAGTAGCTCGGCCTGAGGCACAAGAAAATTGCTTTTCATGAGTGAGTAAATACGAGATAAAGAATACCAAGGCTGAGGAATCGAGCAGTGGAAAAAAATATATATATAATACCTGAGCAGCTGGTTGGACTCTCTTTTTTGTCTGTGTGGAACCCTTTGAGAATCTTCAGTCCGTAACAAAGGGAAGCCATGCGTGGCTCAAAAAAAATTCCCGTCAAGTTGAATTCGAAGGAAATAGTGACGTCACTGGTATATTTCCTGCATTGTTACAACGTCAACGAATTTTTATAAACAATTGGAGTGAAGAACGAGGGATGACAGCGCCCAAGGCAGCACGTCTGGAAAATTTTCATCCTTCACGCATTGCTCAATGGAAATAGCCATTTCAAGGATAGATCAGTGCAGCTCAGGAGTTGTCATTTTCCAGGGTGGCCTTGAATTCCATTTTCGATCGGTTCATAAATTTTGAGGCTTCACTCAAAATTCGACCAATTTTCAATTTTTACAGGCAAAAATTCTATAAATTACAGGTGTTTTCAATAAAAATAGGAATATGCAAGTTAATGGTTGATTGAGAAATAGTCACTTCAAGGGCGTATCTCCTCCACGATGTAGACATTTGTGTAAACAACTGGATTAAATGCCTATGTATGGTAGTTCTTAAAATTCCAGTGAACCTACGAAATCTCAGAGTGTACGGGAAATTCCATTTGAAATCTTTAACGGCAACCACAAAAGCAAATTTAGTACAAAAGTTTAATGAAGATTCTTTGGAATCGAGAATTTTACAAGGTTTCTCTATAAAATGGGAAGTATCTAACTTTCAACATCTACTTTTGGTGAAGTTCTGATGTTTATGAAGCCATTTGAAGAGAATTCCTAATGAATAAGCGAGAACTTGCTCGTGGAATTATGATAGATAAAATATCTGCGTATAAAGAATGGAATGAATCTCCTGATATTTCGGACGAATGAGCGTTCACTGTCGTCACATGTCTGTGTAGTTCTGTTTTAGTTGTGATGTAGACGTATACGTGACTGTAGTCACGACGTGTCCCTGTCTTTGTCCCTTGCCTTCCTGCCAACCAAAACTGTCAAATACCAAAATAAAAACAGATTGCCGATGGTCAAGATCTATGAAAAATCTGGCAGCCCCCAGTCTCTAAGTCCATCCTTAATGAAAAATCAATGAACTTTCCGAAAGATTACACTGAGTTCGATTTCTTTGACAGGAAAATCTGTCATGGATAAAAAACAGATTTTTCATAACGAATCTGTCATAGATCTGTCTGGCCACATATCATAGATGCACTTGGAGACAATTTTCTAAATTTTGTGAGAGATTAGGTTGAAAGGGATTTTTATCACAGGCAAAGCTGTCATGGACTAAAAAATAGATTTTTTATGGCGAATTTATCACAGATCAAATGAAAATTTTCTCAATTTTCCGGAAACAGACAAATCTGTCATCTTTTCTTCTCTTCGTGTTCAGTCACAATTTTTCAATAACTCTCGTAAATCTTTCCTGTGCGTATGTAATCGATTGTGTGTCCATGTACTGTATTAATGTATCATGTCGTGCCCACATCAGCTCACGTCACGAGTTATTGTTTCCACGTTAATGACTCGGATTACCCGGATCCTCCAGGCCCTAGTTTCCTACACGATTCGTTGTTTCGAAAAGGGAACTAGTTTTGCCGATGTGAAAAGGTACTTTGGGGAATGTTGAAAGTCTCCGGTGGATTTTACGAGAACGACAGATGGCGAGGGACAGCTGGCCCCTGAACGGCGTCGATACCACCATCGAAAAATGAATCCACTCAATGAACAACAAATGCATTCAATAGCTCATCAATATTCTTTGGAAAATTATCAACATTTCAAAATAAATTTCAACCATTTCTCCACCATCTATCTGTCATCCACACTCATAATACAAAAATTTTGGCAATTCGTTAGCTACCAGAAATGTCATCTCTACATGTACATTACTACCTAGTGCACATACATTTGTGTATACATAATAAATTAATCTAGCAGAAATTTGATTTTTTTTTCAGTGGGGAGTGGTTCCATTCAGAGCAATAAATGAAATGAAGAAAGAAAAGGGAGCGACTCTGGTGAAACCGATGGCCTACGAACTTGCAGTCTCTATTTTGAAACATCAAAAAGAATATTCCCCCGTCTGGTGGCCGTATGTTGGATGATAAGTAATAGGATACAGTTCCAATAACAGAAATAAATGAGAAAAGTCACGGTAGGTGTGTTAAAACAACATGGAAAATATATTTTTCCATCCACATGCAGATTTCCCTCCAACTCATGAATGATGAACGATTCTTTTTGCCGGGGAGATTTCATCCGGAGAATCGATTGAGATATATAGAAGAGATTGATAAAAATTCGTACTTTGGAAATGTTTGAATTGTAGACCTGTCGCGAGATATTCTACTCCAATTGAGTACAATTAGAGTATGAAATTATAATTTTAATGCTGCATTATCGAAACCAGGAGGTAATTACTGTTTATGCTGATATAATTCCTCAGAGGACTGCGCGGAATCATATTCCTAATTTATATACATTTATCCAGAATAATTATACTGCATGTAATGAGAGAGTTGTTTCATTCGATTTGTGAGACAGAGCTGGTGTAAAAAAGCAACAGACGACAGGAAAACGAGGAAAAAAGGAGGGGAAAAAAATGTGGTGAGGGTTTCTGTGTAAGCCTGGAAGAGGCACTTGAAGTGTAACTCCCCAAGCAAGTCAGCATATCGTCCGGACCTGAGACTACGGTAGCCACCACTGGCATCACTGCCACCACTTCCACCACTTCCACCACTTCCACCACTGCCACCAGTTCTGCCATCGCCGACGCGTCGTTGCCAAGCGGAAACATGTACAATCCGTAAAAAGACATACTAGAGGCTATTTTATTTTTCTATCCATTTTTTTTTATACCCAGAGAATCGGAAAGTCGAGGCTTTGCGTCATGGTATTGAACCATTTTTCCTAAATATAGATATTGTGACGATCTATCCATTTTGAGAGCTTGTCATTTCCAGCGAAATCACCAATTAGCCTGTCAATTCTTCTGCACGAGGATGGAGAATAGGATTTTTATGGTCAATCGTGACTCCACTCGATATTTCAATTTTTTATAAGCTCCCCCCGGCTGTTCTGGTCGTTAACCTCCGCCAATATTATTTGCGTACATTGTTGTGCACTTACTCGGAAAATAAATAAGACAGAAATCTTGTTGGATACGAGATGATTTATAGAAATAAGAACGATTCTGGTGGAGGTGACCTCACGCGAGTGAAACACTCATTTCCAGTGTTGCCAAGTGTAATGTTGGCGTTTACTCACGTCTCTGTGTTATTCTGTTGTGAGAAACTCTTTAAAGGAGATATCGCCATATCTCTCGAGTCGTCGAATCTTTTTATTTTCATCTCTTATCGTATGATTTTTTCTTATCCCATATTTTTATCCCAGGATATCTCAAGATATCTCAGGATATCCTAGAAGTTTTAGGAGATCTACCCAATGTCTGGATTTTTCTATTTAATTAATTAATCCCTGCTTGTTTTTGGGAATGATGAATAATTGGGATTACAGTTCAAAGACTGCTCTCCATGGATACTAAAGGGGGAATAAATTTCAGCCTGCAGGAAGTTACATGAAGTGTTTGTGCACTGAGGCAGTGACTCTTTATATCGATTGGAGAACTGTATTTTCTGGATTTTTTTCAAATGAAATGTGTCGACTAGAAATTTTTGCCTCTTCAATGATGGAGTACTGTTATCTGGCCTTTCTTGCTGAGAAAAATTTGTTGAGGGGTTCATGAGGAATTATTATTGGCAGTGGATCAGCGGTGGATGGAAGGACAATAGGAAATTCTCATTGAATTGATAACCTGTTAATCAATGCCGATCAAAACCGGATATCCGCTGGGGCAATCAACAAATGTAACTGCCATCAGTTTTTTCATTATCGCGATTTATTCAAGAGTTTTAGGCCGAACTTTTATTGTTGGGGCAATAAGTAGTATTTTCCGATCAAATCGAGATCAATTATTGATTGAGATCATTGACACCCTTAATGAATAATTAATCTTCAATTATAGTCACTGGTTTATGATGATAAATATTTCTGATACAATTCTTAGACATTTTTGGAAATTGTTAAATCCTTTTTTTCAGTTTTGTCTAATTGTCGAAATTCATTTTTCTGAAGATTGATGATTAAAAATATATGAATTTTGAAGAGTAGACTCGATTGAATGTTTATTTTGTACGAGAAGGCTTTTTTCTTTTTTTTTTCTCTTTTTTATATATTTTTATTGGTCATCCTCTCAATGGATAGACACAAAAACGAAAAATCTATGGAGTGATTAAAAATTTATTGAATTCAATGGGAAACTCTTCCCCATCCGCCAGAATCTACGTATTTCGACCGGATTTCAGGGATATATAACTCGTAACTTGAAACTGAATATATTTCACATGTGGAGAGTTATTTAATACCCTCCAAGCAACGAGAGAAAATTGAAAAATGAGAAGCTTAAATTGATGGGAGTGGAGAGGCAGAAAAGACCTTCTTTAAATCTTCGTTTTCTCGAACAAAGGGAACGAAGAACTTCGACTAATTACCTAATTAAGAAATTCAAGTGAACTGTAGGAAAAATATTTTTGGAAGTTAAGCGAAATCGGTCATTTTTGGAGCAACTCACACGATTCCGTCAGAATGAAGATGACAAAATTAAATGTTTTGTTTCAACTTTTGAGACTTTGGAATTCAAACACCGATTATTTCTTTGGTAGTGTTTAATGAACGATTTTGTTGGCTCAACGATGACTTTTTTGAGAAGTTATTAGTGTTTTTTAGGCGTAATTTGTTCTTGAACATAAGAGGTAATATCCGAATTTTCTTAGAGTCGTGTATTTTCCGAAGACCCTTATCTCATTTTTTCTCTTGAACTTGGGATTATCCAGATGTTTTTGCGGCCCTCTCGACTCTCTTATCTCATCCGTCGGGGATTCTCAATATTTGATTGTTTCAATTTTTAACGAGATTCGTTGCAAGTTTGTTAAAGGACTTGCAGCTTGCCTCTATTTACATCTCATGCAAAGTCTCCAAACGACTATTTATACAAAGGATAAATAAATATAAAATAGCGAGCGGTCCTTAATTTATGGAATTAGGGAGGACAAAGTAATTTAACAACACGTGTTTAATTACTTGTGATGTCTTATCTCAGAATTTTAATTCAGTCTTTCAAGTTCTCATGGTTCAGTACCGACACATTAAGCTTATTAAATTCACATTTTATTAAGTTAAAAATTCAGGTATCATTGAAACTGAAATTTTAATAAATTTCTCGGAATAAAAATTCATCTGTCGATTGATCATTAGTTAATGGTCGATAATTGACTAATAATTTAACTCATCTTATCAATTAACCTTCAGGATATCACTGACAGCTGTTTCGTACTTCGATTCGATATCTCGATTTATCTACGTAGCTACCGATTTTTTTCTGAGTAAAGCGATAATCGTTTCACCTTGAAAACGATTCGAAGTGGAAACATAAAAAAATTTGATTGAATTCCCGACAAAGACCTTCAGTATTTCCCTGTGTGGAATCAATAATTTTTCACTTCAATCGATGTCCAATGAAACTGGAAATTCTACCGGTTTTTCTAAAAAATTTTTGACATTAATTTTGCCCCACCCTCCGGGGATGTCCTAAGGACCCCTTCACCCAGGGTGTCCATATTATCCTGCGAAAAATGGTACTTTAACCTGGTGAACCCTTGGCTGGGTCATCAGGTCGTACGATGACCCAAGTCTCTGGGAAAGATGGCAGCACATGATAATAATCGCACACTGACACTGAACGACGTGGAAATTACACCATGCGGAGTGCACGTTCCCGAGGCCAATATCCCGTCGAATAATGAAAAAATGACAGAACCCCTAAACAACCTCAAGCAAAATAAATCCCTTCAACGACTTCCCCAAAAGCATTAATAAATCCATTACATAACTCACCTCTTCCGCTATTAATCTCCAATGGTCTCCACCCCCGAAGTCCACCAGTAAATCCCAAAAGTCACGTGAAACGCACATGAAATTATTTTCACTATTCTATTCACCAGTAAATAAACAAAAATTCACAAACACTCCACGTCTGCACTCACAGCACTTGGATCAAACAATAAAAACGATTGGAATTTCTTTCACGACGAATTAATCGCGATGATCACTTGATTTATGTCGGGGCACTCGGGTTAATATAAAAAATTACGGTAAATTAGTGAATAATTGCAGGGAAATGTGAAGAGCGCATCGTGAACGGGTGCAACCGGTAGGACAGACGGAGTGCGCATGCGCTGGCCCTTCCTCTGACGCCCCCCCCAATGACGCGCTCGTGGACTAACACCGCGAGCCAATCAGATTCTCCAGATCCAGGGGAACCCACCAACCCCACGTCTGCGCAATCCAGAAGAACATCACGCGGGAAATTTTCACGACTCGCCATTCGCCGGATTTATTCTAGATGGGAATTTTATGGAGGGGTGAGGTAATTTCGAAAAATTGCCGAAAATCAAGTTATATTACGTAATGAGTGTGTAATGGATTTTTTGATTCGTGGGAGGGCTGTGATTTGAGTCAAATATATAACGCACGTGTTTGGTATAGTATGTTATGTAATTGGGCCAGTACATAAAAGTTTGAACATAAAATTATGTGTATACAGAATTATTCGCAGAAAAATAACCTATTTATGCGTAACTTTCAAAGCATCAATTCTCATTCCCATAAATAATTTGTAAATGCATTTGAAAACGGGAATTTTATCAATGTCGTGGGGGTTTTGGCGACCGGGGCGGCGCTAGTTGTATAAAATTATTGAAGTGATGCTTGCATGCTCTTGTATATGTTTGCATGTCCGAAGTCAAAAGACATAACCAATACAAATGAAAAAATCCCCTTCCCGTGGATCAACACGATCGACTGACGCTGACAATTTGAAAGTTGGAACGTCATCAGTGTTTATCCTCGTGTTTCGTCGATTAATGATATAAATATTATCTCGTCTCATGTCCTCGATTATGAGGATTTTATCGAGGATCTGAGGGAATTCATGAGATCCGAGATGAATTTCATGAAGAGCGTGTCAGTGAATAATGTTAAGAGTGGAGATGCCATGCAACTTAATAATGTTGAGGTATTGTATACAAAAGTGCAGAGGGTTTATGTGAAACCTCAGCACAAGGAGGAGCGGCAGAAAGACCTGAGGGTCAATGTGGAGATTCACTCGGGGATCAGTCCTGTTTGTCAAAAGGTGATTTTTTCCGTTTTCTTAACCTAAATCGTTTCTGTCTTCATTAGGACAGTTTAATGTTCCCTTTTGAATTGTCCTCTTCAGTACTAACAAGAGTAGAATGCTTATTGAATACTAAACAATGAAATACCAAACATATTCAATATTTCCTCATTAACCAAATCTTAAATACGTCTGAAATACTTTTATAATTAATTCAAAAGAAAGAAGTATTTAGTATTTAATTAGCGGTAAATTTGGTGGATATTTAAGTAATTCGATGGTTTACCTTGTTGTTTATCTTTTGCAATGAATTTCCCAGAACCTGTGTGTTCTTCTGGCAGACGATGAGGATCCCTGCTTCCTCTACTCACTCCTAATCAACGACGAGGACTTCAAGATCCTCAAGGCTCAGCAGGGTCTCCTGGTGGACTTCGACAACTTTGCAACCCAACTTATATGTCTCCTCGAGCAATGCAACGTGTCGTGTCCAGGTGCATCGAAAGGTCCACCGAAATTTCTGCTGCTCCTCGCCGAGGAGAACAGCGATTGGATTTTCAAATTGGTCGAGACGAATAATTTTAAACACTTGTGTCATCTCAGTCTCAGCATTGCACCGGCCAGTGATAACGATATTAAAACACACATGGCGATGAAGATAAAAAAATTGAAGGAAGATCTGGGGAACAGGAATAGAGAGGCGGTGGGATTGGAGACGAGGCTGAATGCACTTAATGAGGATTTTGAGAGCAAGGTGAGGGAGTATGAGCAGCTGGAGCAGAGATTTCTGGCAGATAGAAGCCAGCTCCAGATGACGGCTTCACATCAACTCAGTATTGAGAAAGAAAGGTAAAATTTTTTCTTTATTCAATCCTTTACACTGAAAAAGAAAAATGTTTGCCGAACATTAATTCACGTGGGAGAAATATTTGTTTTTAAAATCCCATTTTGTCAATAAATTTGTAGGTGACCTTGATTAATTTTCGATTGTGACAATCGTGTAGATTCTCGAAGGATCCATTTATTTTATTTGATATTTTTTTTTATTTAATTGTAAAATAAATATCGAAACAAAAATCTCTCCATTTTTAACCAACAACATCTGCCACATTTATTTTCATTCAACGCGGCTATCGGTAAATACTCGATAATTTTGAAAACACTTGTGTTATTGTAACTGAAAAATTATTTGTTATTTTCACTTCAACCTTATGTCGAAAGAATCCTTCAGATATCTCGTAATTGACGTCAATTTTCCATAAATAACTGTTGCCCTGAAGAAATTTTTCTTTTTTTTTCATCAAATATGTCTAATCATTGGAAAGATCGCGCACTTTCGCATAATCGCATTTAAAAATCGAAATACTTAAAGCATGTTACACGATTTCGTAATATCCGTAATCATAATCCATAAAAATTTGACGTATTACGTTATTTTTCACGTCAGAAGAGGTCATTCAAGTTATCAATGATTACAATTCATTATCTCCGTTAAACGTCAGCGTGAAGCTACGACAGAAAACAGTTACGTCATCCTAGATTCTGAATATTCTGTTCACCTTCTCCTATTAAACCCTCAAACAATCAATTCCAGATTGGCCCAAGCAAAACTCGAATGGCAGAAGGTCTCAGAGTTGGAAAAAATCGCGCTGGAACGTCACCAGAGTGAGATCCTGCAGCAACTCCACACAGAACTCTCCGAGCTTCGAACTCAGAACCAATCCTACCGAGAAAAACAAATCTCCCTGGAAGCGACAAACTCAGAACAGCTAAAACAACTCCAAACCCTCGAGCGAGACCTAGAGATAACCCAACGAGACCTTTCCAACCTGAAGAAACAAAATTCAAAACTCGACGTCGACTATCACGACAAGGACAAAGTCGTTAACGATTTAAGAATGAGAGTAGCAGTCCTCGAGCAAGATCTGAAAGACAAAACAATTCTAATCAACAAACACACGGAAATGTGGAAAGCAGGAAAAGAGCAGAAACAGCAATTGGAGGAATTGCTCTCAGAAAAGGAGAATCAACTCCAGAGAAAACAGAACGCTCTGAAACACGTGGGTGACGAAGTCATCAAAGCTAATGAAATAATTAAAAAAATTCAGAATGAGCTGTCGACAGCCAAATCGAAATTAAAATTGAGAACGAGTATCTGCCTAGAGCAGGAAAAATTACTGGATACAAAGCAAAAAGAGATTGGCCAACTAGAGACTAAACTGGAGGAAAATTCAAAAGTAATGAAAGATCTCAAATCTGAAGTGGAGAGTCTGCAGAATGAGGTGAAAATGTTGAAGTGCCAGGTGGAATCTCAGGAGAAAACGATAAAGAACAATGACAACGTGATCGGTTGGTTGAATCGTAGATTGGCTGACAGCCAGAGTCCTCTCCAGGGTGTGACGACTCCAGCGGCAGTCAGTGTACCATCCAATTTTCAATTGACATTACCGAGGAGCAATAAGTTCCTTACAAATAAATTTGAGAGTAAAACACCGAATACTGGAACAACACTTCAGCATAGCGTTCCATTGACAGGGGGATTCAACCCCAGGAATGGTATAGTCCAGGGTTGCAATGTCAATCAGACGTCGAGGACGTCTCCAGGAAGAGCAGGAGTTGGAGTTATCACAGACAGCACTGTAGGACCTGGGGCTTTTATCAGGCCAGGACACATTGGAAGCACGAGTACACCCATGGAGAGGATGAATATTTACCAGAAACTACCAACTGCTGGATTCACGGAGACTGGGGGGAATGGAGTGAATGAGAATAACAATGTGCCTTTGGGGTCCAACATGGTCAAGTCGAAGAGTGCATCTGGCATTGGGTTGAGGAGAACTGTCTTGGATAAACCTTTGTTACCTTCCGCGTACTTTTCCAAGCCTCTCCATTGAGAAAAGGGTGAAACCGTTTGAATTTATTAGATTAGTGAAGAGGTGTAAGACTGCGAGTCGCTTTAGTTAATTGATAGGGAGAGTGTAGTAAAATTAAACACTCCAAAAACAAATCCTTAATGTAATTCAGGGTAACGAAATTTTTATCAATTTCTTATTACTGGAAGTACTGCTGAAAATTATGATTTTCTCCTCACTGCTTGTTTAGTTCTGTGAATTGAAGTCAAGAAAGTCGTTAATTCTTGATTTATAAATATTAGTTTTCCATCAATAATTTCCCTTTTATTGTAATAATGTAAAATGTAGAATTTTTGTGAAAAAGTCCTCGTCAGAGAAGTGTTTCCTGGCCTCAAAGTACAAACTATATCATAATCCATGAAAGATGGGATGATTATATTTTCATAGATCACAAGAGTATTGAATATTTCTTGCCTTACATCATTGTACATATTGAATCACCTAGACCGAATTGGTGTTCTAGTTTAATATCACATGTAATACTTGATCACTTAAGAACAAATAAGAAAATCGTAATTGAAAATCCAGTATTAGAAGCAATTAGCAATGATTAAGGGAGTTTGTTCATTTAATCTACGACATTATCAGTAATAAATTTTTTAATAAAATTATATTTTATACAATGATTAGCCTGTTCGCATATCTTTCAGCGGAATAACAATAATTCATGTTAAATTCCTCAGTAATACCGTTTCTGCATCTCACTTCCAGTACGTCCAATATTTTCCTCAGTCAAAATTTCCAAAAGACGAGTGAACTCTACTTTATAGTGAATTTTTCAAAACTATCTCGCAATTGGATTTTTGCCCGGAATATATAAAATACTTTCTCAACTTAAAAAACAAGAAATAACAAATTTAGTTACATTCTTCGAATAAATTGTAATTTCACAATGCAAATACTCTCCCACTTCAACCTAATAGTTTCCCCTAAGAATTCAATTAATCTAAATTTATAATACAAATCAATTCATATGAATTGGTGAAGATGTAATAATATTCTGTGGGAGTGAGGTCTCACCGTCGAGAAGCAACCGATCGAGTCGTTTACGTCGTCGCTCGCACTTTGGACATGATTTCGTGGAGTTGAGGCAGTCAGCATGGAAAACAGCATTGCACCCTTTACACCTGAACGTGGATTCCATGTCAAAGGGGTAAATAACTTTGGGATTGCTGCAGATCTCGCAGATAAAACCCTTCTGGCTGCACAGCCAGCAGTTGAGGACGTGATTTCTTGCGAATTCAACGACCTTTTGGAGCTGTTGAGCAAGTGTTCCAGTTGGTACATCAAGCAGATCAGAAACTGAGTACTGATGGACGTGCTCATACAGATACTCCCTCGGCGCTACTTTTTTTTGGAGAGAGTCAATTATTGGTTCTCTGCAGGTAAATAAATAGGCACGCAGTAGATTCAATTGGATCCTGAGGGTCTGCAGTTGGGCCATGCTCTCGACTGTTGCATAGATCCTTGGGTTCAAGGCCTTGAGGTTCAGAAGGGTTGAGCAATCTGTGAGATATTCTGCTGATTTTTTACTCACTGGATAGTGCTTCAAATCCCAGTTGTGGATTATGCGAGAGGGAATCAGGAATTCTTCAGTTGACATGCAATCGATGCAGTAGTATCTCCCGGTGAATGAACAAACGTGGGCCTTGGCAAAAGTCATGCCCACGGATAGGCCACACTCCAGGCAACTGTAGTTTTGGGTGTCCAGACCCTTCTCACGAGGTAGTTTTCCAATTTGGTTGTCGAAATCGTCAGCGATCACCTCAGTATCGCCCTCAGGCTCCTTCTCCTCGCTCCTGACGCTGGGTGCATACCTATCCAAAAATTCTCTCAAATCGGGATATCCCCCCGGATGATAGCTCTTAATAAGGGCATCATACGTGGATCCCTCGCCAGGTGTCTTTGGCGCCTCAGGATTGGATGTCCTCGAGATGACAGACGAGGTCATAGAGGACTCGACATCCTCGAGGGAGGTAGACCACCCCAGTTTTCCAATCAGAGAATTCCCCACAGATGCTGCCCCCTCAGCCTTGACACCACCATCCATTCCCTCCACCTCCTCCCCCTCATTTCCTCTCTCCACTCCTTCCTCACTTCCTCCCTCTTTTTCTCCTCTATTTCCTCCCTCGTTCTCCACCCCCCTCAGTATCATCTCACTCTCCACAGTGCTCTTCCCACTCTCATCTGCCCCCTCAGCCCCTCTCTCATCTAGTTCTCTCCTCCCAGAGGTTTCACCAGATGAAATCACCTCCTTCCTCTCTTTCCTCTCCTTTTTCTTCTTCCTCCTTTCTCCATTAGCCAGAATAATCCTCAGAGCATCATCCTCACTTAGACCAGAATTGATATTACTAAAAACCCCAGAAGATCCAAAAGACCCAATACTCCCAATGGAGCTAGCAGTCTCCACATCCTCAAAATTATCAATCTCCGTTATGTCACTATTAATAGTCTTGGCAATATCAACAGCACTGACAATCGGACAAGACTTCAACGGAGGTGACCAAATAGCTGCCATCAGGAGTGGAGTGCTGGACCAAAGATTGAGAAGACTTGTATTGCATGCCAAATTAAAACAAATGGAATCAAGACTCTCAACAAGCCTTCGAGCAACTTCAATATGATCAGCGTCCCTGATAAATGCAGCCCTGTCGTAATAAGGTTTGAGTGATGAATTATCCTGATGTATCGAGGAGAAGTAACTCGAGAGGAGGCCCTCATTGAGGGCAATGCGTATCCATGCCCTGCAGTATCCAACCTCAGTTGTTATTTGCTTGAGCTCCTGAATCTGATTGATCATCTGGCGATGGGAGAAGACCAGCAGTGGACCCCAGAATGATGGCTGGGGCATGGCATCAAAGTCTGGCCCACTCAAGGCCTCTGTCACTCTGTTCAATAGACTGTCCTTGAGACCATGAAGAAATATTGCCTCCAAAACTGCACAGAGTGCCATTGCCTCCTCGCAATTATCCACTGGAACTCCATCACTCACACCCTCCAGCCCCTGCATCTCCATCACAACAATATTCAATTGCTTCCTGAGGGACTCCTTCACCAGGATATTCCTCTTGTTCGTCATTGACTTCACGGTATTCAATAAAGCATTCATTTTTGGGAGATCGCTGGACACTTTCACCTGAGATCATTGCGTTCACGTTGTCCTTGTGGTTATTGTTACAATAACCTCAATTACCTCTCATTCCACTCTTCTTCATTGTCATGTCACTTCATTACCACTGGAGTTGAATTACATGGAGATAACCACCTCTGGATCTACCAAGTGAGAATTTTTTATGGAATAACGGATTTCGTGGGAAAACGTACAGAGTCATTACACCAGCTGACACTTTTTGTCTCAATGACGTTTTTTGTTATCTACCCAGATATTCCACCCAGATTAGGTTAGATCCCAGTGGCCTAGGGCTCTCATTGGTCTAGAATCACTGTCATAGAGTATTGTCTGTGGGTGTCTCTCGTTTTTGTCGTGTGACTCGTGTTATTATTCCGTTTTCTCGGAAATCCAGAGGGAAAATGCGGGGACTCTTGACTACTGGTTACATTCTTCCGTTCTACTCATTGAATTTTATTTCGTGGACAGATATTCGAGGTACAACCTGTTGTTTTGTTTTTACGGAATAAACGACGATAAACAGGTGTATTCGTAGGAACAATGGGATCTGGGGTTCATTGATGTACAGGTGAAAACAAAATTGTCGTGTGTTTCTGGGAATTGTTGCAGGAGACCCAGAAAAAGACTGAGAAAAAGTCGAATAATTTTGGTGAAAATGGTGTGGCATTAATTTTTTTAAGATGGAGGTGGAGTTTTTGAGAGTAATGGCTGAATGTGGCTGGATGTGGCTGAATGGGATTATGCTGTGACTGTGGGACGAATGACGTAGGAAAAAGCAGTAAAAAAGAAATAGTTGTGAGAGGGAGACGTTGGCGCAACCTCGCCCCTCAGTCCTCAGTCCTCAGTCCTCAGTCTTCCGCTGATCTCTGTGTCAAGTCGGTCAAGTCGTCGGGACAATTCCCTTTTTCGAATTGTTGTGCTATTCGGTGCAATTAGCGAATGCCAGGGATCATTCGGTGCTCAGGACTCCACCGAAAAGAGCATCATGGAACCGTTCGGTGAGGGTCCCTCACGGT
Source organism: Fopius arisanus (assembly GCF_000806365.1). Taxonomy (NCBI): domain Eukaryota; kingdom Metazoa; phylum Arthropoda; class Insecta; order Hymenoptera; family Braconidae; genus Fopius; species Fopius arisanus. The sequence continues at coordinate 633,261 of NW_011887745.1, read as the reverse complement.
GTCATTATCCATGAAAAACGTTTTTTTTTTCACGGAAAAAAAAGTCGTAAGCGGGGGTGCTCCAAGGATTCCAGAATCAATCTCATTTGTGGATTAATAATAAGGGAATTGTTATATTATGGAAACTACGTGATTTCAGGTAAGACTTGAATACCTATTACAAAATATCTAATGTTTAGGGAATTTTTA
>NW_011887745.1:601199-632527 GCF_000806365.1 Fopius arisanus | reverse complement strand
ACTTTCGACATTCTGTTTTTCATTGCCAATTTTCAAATCGACTCCCGGTGGAATCTAACGGATGAACAAAATTGACTTTTCCTTCTCACAGTTTCACTCCTGATTTTATTTCCCGTTTTTAGTGTTGTATACAAATTGAGTGTTATGAACCCGTTATGCCTTTCAGGTTTCGACACGTTCACAAAAAACTAGAGCCGGTACACAATTAATTCAGTAGCGAGGTGATAGAGTGAGACAAAAAATCAACATTTTGCTTATTCATCGATTTATATCGGAAACAATCGATTCGAGGTGAAAGCACTCAAGAATTTATCCGTAATTCATTAAATTTTCGATGAAAAAGCCGTAATTTTTGTCTCTAAAATTAATTTTTTTTTGATCAAGCAATACTTAAAAAAAAATATCATCTCAGTCTATCATTTCTCTATTAAATTGGTTCCGTGCCTCTCCACTAATGAGCTTTTGATGAATATTACCGAATACATTTAATAGTTCTTCATTTCCGTTACAAAAAATACCCATAAATTATAGAAATTCCGCTATCTCTCTTTGATACCCAGGAAAAAAAATCCACTTTAAACCGAATTTGTATCTTCAGTAATATATTTCATATTTCCCTCTCTGATAGCCTTAGAAATCAACCGTTATTTTACTGAGAGGAAAACTCTTTCGATGAAAAAAGAATTACCTTTGAAAATCCACGTGAAAATAGGGCCTACTCGCTTATCAATTAATAATATCGTGGAATTCCCTGATAAATACTATCGTTCTCACACAGAGAGAAAATAGTCTTCCAACAGGATGAGATTTTCTTGTCACGCGAGGGATTTTAACTGCTCTCAGGATTAGAAATTAAGTCTTCTCCATAAATTCATGTAATTTGCGTTATACGCAGATTTTTTAAAGACTTTGATTACATAATACACGTCATAAAATTCATAACATTGACCATAAATTTTCTATCCACTTGAATTAATAATTAATAAACACCGTTTTACCAAAACTGACGAGAAAATTCACAAAGAGAAAAATTTAGTTATATTAAGAGTTTTAGAATATTCAAGATAAATGATAAATTTATTTTTCGTTTTTAATTGAACGTTTTCAATTGAAAGTTAATTCGAACTGAGATAGTTGCAGATTCATATGATATAGTAATAAAACCCCTATCGTTCACAGAAGCTGCCGATGACCGCTCAACGAATGACAGACGGCAATTGAAAATTGCGGAGCAATAACATCGATCTGTCTCAACCCAGCGACATCACACTGTCTACGTCATAAGAGCCTTGGCCGAATTAATCTAGACATCAAACGGGCATCTGTACCGAGTACAGCCCAAATATTATCGAGTTTACGGAAATAAAATAATCACTATGTCCCGTGAAATAGAGCAGATAACAGAGCCCCCAGGAAATACCACAGCGAAAAATTCAGATATCCTGAAATATCCGCATATACACGACCAGAATGCTCTTATTAATAAATCCACCGCCAAAGTTAATTTCGGTATAACAATGAGAGACACCGAAGTGCCTTCCCAGTTATCTATTCCACCAAAAAATAATCAGGAAGTTAGTGTGAAAAATTTACTGATTAATTCCCTCGTGAATTACGAGAGGATGCTGAATAGCTCACCAAGAACATCAACAATTCGTGGATCTGGTAATGATGGACGTGTCATTGCTACCTCTTTTATGGAATTATCGGTTGGTGTGACCTGTGGTACTCGTAGAGCTCGTTCAGAGCCCGGAAGTCTCTCGACAACCGTTATCACCGGTTCAAGGACCAGTGAAATTAATCATAAATGTTTACACGCCCCAACGCGCATTGCCAGTCTCGATGGACTCGATGCATTGGATACCAGGCAATCTCAAATTATTTCCACTCACAACAGCCAAAACAGTCACTTACTGTCGTTAAATGCGACGCCAGTCGTTGGAATTGTCGCATCACCGTCTAAGAACAAGTTGACGTCCATTTGGGAGAGTCGTAATACCTGCGGTGATAATGAATCGGGTTACGTCGTCGATCCAGTCCAGGGGAATACGTATTATAAAGGACCGTTTCTAGGCAAGGTAAGTCTTTATCAGTTATTTCAAATTATCAGAGAGCCTCTGAAAATATCTGTAAACCTCAATGCCTAAAATATGATTCCACTGCATTAATGATATTTTAGTTATAATTATAACATTCTGATCTTTGTTTTTCTCTTTTTATTGAATTATTTTTAAAATACAGATTTTTTTTATAACTAATCATGCAGTTATCCACAAGATTAAACTTGAAGTTTAATCGAAATAGTAACGAAGGAAATATTTCAACCGGCAATTAGATGAATTTCAATTATAATTTCAATTACCTTTCTATCGTGGAGAATCTGTAAAAATGCCATATTCGAACTCATGAGACTAATTAGTAATGCTCACTGATAAAATAGAACATTTCGAATTTGGTGAATGCAATTTATTCATTTGGATGGAAAAAATCTAGTTGTACATGAGTGTGTTAACTACTCTAATTTCTAAGAATAAAAAGAGCTCGTCAAACTCGTGTCGGAAAAGTTGTACAACTCGTCTGGGCTACTCATCAAGCTATCTTCCTCCCATAAGCTGAATCAGGGATGTTTTACCTCTTTTCCTGTGGGAACCCGAGGAGGGGATTCTTGATTCCTTTATACCTGCAGTTCTGCTCCTTTATCCACGCTTAGACGTTGGACGTTGACTCTTGCCAGTTCGATGCACCTTTTTTTGCCTCGACTTTTTTTTACCTTCCTTCGTTTCTCGGTTTTCTCCCTGTGGTTTCCAGCGGAAGTCCCTCCCTTCGTTGCACGCTTCTTCTTTGAATCCTTGTACTTGTATGGGTTTATTGTGATGAATACCATGGGAAAAACAATGTCCTGGAGGAATTTAATTAGGTCTAGGTTGGATGGAGATGAGTTCATCCGATTTATCGTCAAGGGCAACCGCCGGAACTTTCGTATCTTCTAGCAAATTCGATTTATTTTATTGTTGTTCAATTTATTGTCATCTTTTGGGTTCATTATTTCATTGTCAAGACATTGTTTGTGGGGATTTAATCAGGTCTAGGCTAAGTGTAAACGATTCAATTATGTAAGAGACGATTCGGTAATGAAATTTTAACGAGATAAATGAACTAGATTTAAATATCTGTCAGGCTGAGGAAAGAAAATTAACTTCCCAGAACAATAGTTTTCTTCTTTTATCATTTATTAATTTTGTTTTTATATTTTTCTAATTTCTACAAGCGTCCTTGTTCCTTGGAATTAAATAATTGATTGATGCCAATGGAGGCAGGTCTTCGAATCACGTACCGGGAAAATAATTCACTTTGATATAGGGGTCTTTGAGTGATCACTGTGGTCTCTTTTCTCGTCTCACGCGACGAATGAAGAATCTGAAAATATTTCTAGAGATATTTCGGGCCAAGGAAAGGGCTATTCGCATATGCCTAGAAGAGTTGGAGGAACAAATAGTGGGATTTCGAGGGTAAATTAAAATTTATCGTTGGGAGAGGAGAATTGAAATAGGAAACTTCACGGATAGACATTGACAACGGATATTTATATTTGGAGGGAGCACTTTGGAATTTAAAAACGAGAGATTTATATTCCTCAGTTATTTTTCAGAAATAAAAAATTCGATGAATGTCAATTTTTTCGCTATTTTAATAATTTTTTTTCTGGGAATTCATGTCTTGCGTTGAAATAGTTTAATCATTCAATTCTCAATAATTGAACCCATTGATATGTGTTTATTACAGGGAGGATTCGCCAGGGTATATCTGATGACTGATATGGCGAGTAGAAAGCGATATGCCTGCAAGATCATTCCAAAGAACCGCATGCAAAAGATTCACATCCAGAAGGTACAACCCCATCACCGAGTAATTCCCAATGGATTAAAAACAAAGCTATTGATTTTCGTTTTTTGTTCAATAGATTGCACGTGAGATTATGATTCACAAAGATCTGATGCACGTGAACGTCGTGCAAATGCATCATTACTTCGAGGACAGTTGGAACGTTTATATGCTGCTCGAAGCTTGTCCAAGAAAGGTAATGGAATTTCACCGATTACCTCTCTTAAATCCATATCAAAGACATGAAACAACTCAACTAGATAACTCAACATCAAAGTAGTTAGGAGATGAATTTCATTTGGAGATCAATATAAAAAATAATAAAAAAAGTTAAAGTGGCAATGGAAGTGTCCACCAAAATAATAATTGTAATAAATCAATGATTGAAAAAATCAATGAATAAATGCCAGGGGATTTATAAAAGCCTAATTATCTTCTAGTGCTATCAATAATTATCGATTAATGGAAATTAATTTCTGGTTATTGAAATTGCAGAGTTTGATGCACGTGTTGAAATACCGAGGAAAAGTAACGGAGCCAGAGGCTCGTTACTACATGAAGCAGATGGTGACAGGAGTGGCCTACATTCACTCCCAGAGAGTTGTCCACCGAGATCTCAAGCCAGGGAACATGTTCCTCTCAGACGGTATGATAGTGAAAATCGGTGACTTTGGTTTGGCGACAAGACCGGATGGTCAAAAGCGACGTGTAACAATCTGTGGTACACCGAATTACATAGCACCTGAGGTGCTTTACAAACAGGCTTACAGTTACGAGGCTGACGTTTGGGCACTTGGTTGTATTCTGTACGCATTATTAACTGGCCAGCCACCCTTCGACACAGCATCATTGAAAGAGACATACTCAAGAATCTGCAATAATCGTTACAAGAAGCTGAATGACACGATTGTCAGTAGAAATGGCCAGGATTTGATAAAGTGGTTGCTTCAACCCATTCCTGAACTGAGGCCATCACTCGAGACTGTTAAGGAGCATGCCTACTTGACGATGGAGTTTGTACCAGAGAAATTGGCGCATACCTGCTGTTACAAACCTCCAGAAGTCAGTCTTGAAGGGCCAATAAAGAGTAAAAATGATAAAACTCTGGTGCCCACGGCTTCATTCCCCTCAGCAACAACTCTGTCCTCGACTTCGTGCACATCAACCATCTCGAGGAAGATTGCACAATCACCGATCGAGCATATGCCAAAGACAGGAGTCAAGCAAATTGAGATACCAGTTGTCAATGGGGTGAGGTTGCTCGATAATAATGTTAGGTTGGGGGAGAATAATGCAAGACTGCCTGTTTCTATTCACCGAGAGAAGAGTAGGGAAGCTAAAGTTGGCAATTGGCTTGTTCGTAAGTTCCCTAAGCTCACTAAATTGAGAAGGAGATTTGGCAATCTTCTTTGTCCTGATAGAAAAAAAGCTTCTGAAAGTGCTCTTATGCATTATGCACTTGAGAATTGTCTCGCTGAGATTCGACACACGAGGGCGGCTAAGAACCCTCTTCCCATTGAAGGACTTGCTCCATTGTTTGTTACTAAGTGGATTGATTATTCCAATAAGTATGGACTGTGCTTTCAATTGTCCGATCGATCGGTTGGGGTTTTGTTTAATGACAGCACCAAGATGAGTTACACTCGCGACAGAAGGTGAGATCTATGGCTTTTATCAATTCTTACAGAACGTCAAAAAATAAAAACGTTAAAAATGAAAGGTGACATTTTCTTGACTTCTTCTTTCAGACGAGTGGAATACACAACTCCAGACGACGAAGTGACGCGTTACACCCGAGAGCGAGATGTTCCCTCTTATCTCCACGAGAAATTAGAGCTGCTGCGTCACTTCACCGAGTACATGGACGACCACCTGACGAACGGTGGTGAAATCAGTGATAACTGTTCAACCAAATTATCACGAAGGAATGGCTCTGTACCTAGAATGCGTCGCTGGTTACGAACTGACAAAGCCATTGTTATGGAATTGACAGTGCCTCTACTCCAGGTGAACTTCTTCTCGGATCACACGAAGATCGTCGTCTCCGAGGGGGCACGACCAAAGGACTATCTCGTCACTTACATTGACGCTAACAGACACACGGCGTCTTATTGGCTGAATGATCTCAGAGACGGTGGATGCACCTCAGAATTGTACGAACGTTTGAATTACGTTTGCAGGGCATCAAGGGAATTTGCACACCTGGAGAGCAACTTCGGATGCTCGGAGATCTCGATCAATCCCAAGCCTACACTCAAGGCTTGAGATTAACTCGTTTTCATGTCTTCCTGGGGCGTAATGCATTATTAGATATGTTGGATCCTTAGGCAATTTATGTTATGTTTTTTTTCTTTGTTTTGGTTTCAATGGCGGAATGGAAATTATGAGTCGATATATTTTTCAATTGTAGTCAATGGAAGATGCACTCGTTTACTTTTATTCCGCTGGTGAAATCATTCGGCTGTTGTATTGATGCGAAGTTGATGGAGTCGACTGCCACTTTGATATTGGGGCGAATGCTGATGACAGCAGGGACCCATTTTTTTTTCTTTTCGCTATTTCAGGAAGAATTCAGTAGCGAAACGTGAAACGTCAGATTTGATGGGTTTGTGGAGTTTACTGGCGCAGCTATATAGGCTATGAGATACTTCGGAGAAGATGACGCGGGATTTTTCGAGGGGAGAATGTCCCTAATAAACAACCCCTCGACATTTTCTCGTAAATCATTTTAGAGATAAGTCGGGACTCAACAATCTGTGGAGTTTTAAAAAATCGTTCAATTAAATTTGATCATGAATTTTTTGAAATTATCCACATTTCCATGTTTGGGTTCTGATAATTTCTCAGTAATGGCTGGGAAAGACAGGAAAGAAAATTTTGCAGAAAAAAATTTTGGCATTTTTTCGGAGAATAATTCCTGAAATCATTCATAATTCAGTAAAATAATCGTTTGCATTCAAGGATCTTTTCAGATACCTTTGAAATTAAAAGAGGATATTGTTATCATTCATGAATACTATACAGTGGACACCCATAATCAATCCGCGCTCTGGAAAGCAAACACATCGAATTCGTACTAAACGAGTACTCAAATGGAGTCCTTACTCCACCCCAAAATTCTGAGAATTTCAATGGGAAAGATAACATTTTGACTATTTATATTTCTATTGTGCTTTCTAATGCCTAACGTGGCGCTCCACTGTATAATTCATAATCACATGAATTTTTCTCCATTTCTGTAAAATTTCCAGACGGTCAGCCAAAATTCTCCCCAGTAACAAATCAATTCACCGTTTCACATTTTCATCTTTATAATCTGATGATTTCACGTTAACCTAATAATGTGTAAAGTTGTTGAAATTTATCACAGGAACTTTTTGCATCGCGAAACATCGTTAACAAAACGTTTCATCATCATCTTCTCGTAGACACTCATTGCAAAGATAATGCAGTATTTATCGTAAGATAAATAATTGACTTGTTACGTTTTTATTAATTACTGGATCAAAATTGGTTGCAATAACATTATGATCTCTGATTAGTCTGCGATGTTTTCTCACTAGTGTGTATAAATCCGTTAAAGAACGAGATCTACTAATGCTGTGATGATTATTGATTACTTAATTATTTCCCTGTGTATCGATCTAGATTGAATTATCATTATTTCATTGAATCTCGGTGATTCTAGTTGTTGAAAGGACGATGCAATATTGATTCGATCGCTCATCATGTGAAGCGACGCAATCGAATACAAAATACACGACACAATAATGCACAATGAGATTAATTCCAGAATAATGATTGCTATTTAATTGTATGATCATTAAATCAATAGGGAACTTGCGCTCTCCACTCATGTTTCTCGCACATGTGTTTACCGTAATTATTTATACGCTAGTATGTTGAAAGTTACTTCAATTAATGATATACCTGATCAATATTTTAACATCAACGATTTGGAAAATGAGGGAACAATAATTGCAAGTTCTCTACTGTATTTTCCCTTCGATTTTTGTCAAAAGTGATTAGATATCTTGTTTTCTCTTTCGTTATGTAGATATATTGTCTGTTTATTTTATCTACATCGAAGTGTTGACGAGAGAGACAGAGAATGGAGGAGAATATTCCTCGAGACAACGAAAAGGTTCTCTATGGAATAGAAACAGAACGAAAAAAGGAAACGAAAACCAATGATCTCAAATAATAATCAATGTTTCACATAAGTGTTTTTTTTACTTACCTCGGCCCTTACAGGATCAATCGAATTTTTCTCGCATTGAACTCTTCAACTTTATATCAAAGAATACTTTCAACTTTATTAAATCTCTACATTTCTTTCTCGTTCCTTAAAATCATCCATAACGTTCTTCTATCGTACAAGACTTGAAAATACTTATGATTCCATGGAATAATTTCCTTAAAACTCGAACTGCGTCACATAAATGAAAAGTTTAGCTACAGCACTTGCAGCGAATGCCGTATCGTGGTATATCTCCAGACTGAGATCGAGTTCAATTTCCTGTGGTCCAGGAAGACTCTTCGTTAAAACTAGAACAGCTTGTGAGGGCGAGGGTCTCCTCAGAGCGAAACACGATTCAGTGGCTCGAAGTACACCTGGTGGGGCTCGAGCATCCACCAGGGCCATGCTAAATCGCATGATTGATCCAGGGAGATGAGTTCCCCTCATTGTGAAGAGTTCCAGTTGACCGGTGCGAGGTATTGGAAGCATACTGACAAATGTTATGAAATTGTAGGAGAAGTGCGAGGGCGACTGATAACAGGCGATATCGCCGGATGGGCAGTAGCGAGATGCCCGGGTACAGCGGCTGCAAGAAGAAATTTTTTGTCACTTCACACTGTCTCGAGGTATTTACGAAACAATCAGAAATCATGATGGATTAAATCCAGAGTTGATTTTTCGTTTTCATCAACTCAGAGTTCAAATTCTATTTTATTCAAAATAAAATTATAAATTCGATAAATCTGCGATTGAATTTTAACAAATTGGAAAAATAGAGAATGGAAAAGATGAAAATTAGTAAAAATTCATTGAAGGTTCGGATATATTTAAAAAAAAATAACTTACTTCTTCCTCTCCTGATCACGGTGATACCCTTGTGGACATTGAATCCTATTACACTTGTATCCACCCCTGGTGTTCTGACACATCTCATTGGGATCCCTGCAGACGGTCCCAGCAGAGCACTCATCGATATCCTGACAGGTCCTCCCATCCTCCCCGAGCCTGTAACCATCAGGACACCTGCAGGAATAACTCCCAGGAGTGTTATCACAGAATCCCACACATAAATTATTATCCTTGAACATCTGACACTCGTCGACATCACTGCAGGATCGATTATCATGATTGAGGGAGTACCCCGGTTTGCAGAGGCACTTGTAGCTCCCCCAGACATTAACACAATCATGCTGACAGATTCTAGGGTTCCTCTGACACTCATTGATGTCCTCACATGCATTGCTACCGACGGCTTTCTCAAATCCTGCATCGCATGTACACTTGAATGATCCAACAGTGTTTTCACATCTACCAGTGGCACCACAGATATTCCTCGCGTAGATGCTGCACTCGTCTATGTCGATGCACTCCCTGTTGGGTCCAATTGCATGCCCTGGAGGGCAGGCACATGCATAACCCCCTGGACGATTCTCACAAGTCTGTCCGAATTTGCACCTGTGAGTGCCATCAGCGCACTCGTCGATATCAACGCAATGAGAATTAGTTTTTGAGTCCAGGGTAAAGCCAGCACCACAGATCACTCGTGACACGCATCTGTACGAGCCCATTGTATTGACACACTGCTGAAGCGACGACTGGCTGCAGGGATTCACTCCCAGTGAGCACTCGTCAATGTCAATACACTGACCACCGACTCCTGGTGAAAAACCCCTCGGGCATGATCTCTCCGGATGATTTCTCGAGTCAATAGCTGGAGTCATCATCGTCGTGGTCACTGGAGTGAATGGTGGACGTCGAGTTGTCGTTCTCGGTGGATTTTGCTGGGAACCTCGGGGGTTCTTGTTGCAACGGTACGAGCCCAGGGTGTTCCTGCAGTGGTAGCCCTCACTGCAGTCGTGAGTACCCAGCAGGCACTCGTCGTCGTCCTCGCAGATTTCAGTTGCTGCATTGAGAGTGTAGCCTGTGCCGCAGGGTAAAAATCTCACGCAGTTGTAGCTCCCCAGGGTGTTGTCACATCGCTGGGTTGGGAGGCAGTCGTTCTGGAGTTGACATTCGTTTATATCGACGCAGGCCTGGGGAATAATTTTTAAAAAATCGCTGTATTTATTCAAAGATTTCGGGTACAAACTGGACTTGATAATACTTCATTTGTCCTGGGCCAACTACTCTATTAATACCTGCGTCAAATTTTCTCGTCTGAATCCAGTGCGACAATTGCAAACGTAACTCCCCACGGTATTAACACACTCCTCATTACTTGTGCAGATATCTTCAATCGTTGAACACTCATCGATATCAGCACACCCTCGATTTCGAACGTACCTCAATCCTGGGGCGCACTGCATGGGCCCAGAAGTGGCTAATGTCTCTTGTCGAATTTGTCCACTGGTGACAGGAGCTGGTGCTCGAGCACAGCTGTAACCCCCAGGCTGATTGTAGCAAACCTCTTGGCCACAAATGTCCGTCTTTTCTCTGCACTCGTCAATATCTAAAAGATAATTTCAATGACAATACGTTTCAATTCAAATTATAATTAATAAATGAATTCTTAACAATGAAAAAGGAACTGCACACACGGGGGAAAAAATTGTTCGAGGCTTAAGAACAACTTTTTTAAGAGATCCTCCATTAATTTTGATTATTCTTCAGCTAGGAACTCAGAATGCGAAATATTTTCTGCCTTCTTGGAGTTTGTATTGAGAACATTAAATGACACATAAAAGAGACACACATAGCAAGCGTCAGCAGAATTTGCACAAGTAACACTCAAATTAATATTATATTGTTATAATTTTTGGTTTTGGGTTTAAAAGGGTTGACATAAGTAGCTTACCATATGTTTTAATATTTTGAATGCTATCCAAGTACTTATTACAGTTTGTAACTGAAAACTCTAAATTCTGATATTTTCAATGAAATTTTTCAATGAAATAGCATTTGAGATACAAACCTATTTTGATGAAAAATAGAAGAGAAAAAAAAAACAGAAACTCGGTACAGTTTCACCCAGAAATACCTCCACATTGTCTCCTCATAACGTCATACCGATATCCTGGAGGACAGGCAGGTCTGCTCCTCTGAGGGCTGATGATCTCTACAGGTCGTTCGCACCTGAAGGATCCCTTGAGGTTGATACACCTCTCCTGCAACCTGTGGTCACATGGCGATCCCCCAGGTTTCTTGCACTCGTCCACATCCTCACAGCCTCTGGTGAGCAACGAGTACGCGTACCCATCCTCGCATTCAGGCAGACGAGTGATGCAGTCGAAACCACCAGGTCTATTGACGCAGTACTGGTGGTACTCCAGTCGACAATTGTGAAGATTGTCGAGGCACTCGTCGACATCGACGCAGGACCTGTCGAGAGCCCTGCGATATCCTGGTGAACAGGGGGGCACCTCGAGGCATACGAACGAGCCATTGGTATTGTGACAGGAGTGAGTGGGCTGAGAGCAATTGTGGCGCCCCAGGAGGCACTCGTCGACATCCTGACATGTCTTCGTGATCCTGTCGAAGTACCAACCAGCGTTGCAGAGGAGATGACAGTCGTATCCCCCAAGACGATTGACACAGCGCTCGTGCTCTTGGCATCCTGGGCCCCCTGAGCACTCGTCGATGTCTGCACACTTGGCGCCATCAAAGCGATATCCCGGAGGGCAGGGTCTCTTCAAGGACTGAAAACGCTGTACCTCCGGTGTCAGAGACTCCCTCTGCACAATAAAAAAATTCTGGCGTTGAAACTTCAATGAAAAATGGATAAAATGACCTGAGGATCATTTATCTCCAAGACTTGCGGTTTTAAAATCAAAATATTCTATTTAATTTAAATTTAACATAAACACATTGTTTTCGATTTATTAACTGTTGTAACACTACCGTTTTATCGGTACGGGAAAGAAGATTCTGCTTCTTGGAAACTGCGGAGGGCTTGAAATTTGTCACTTCGTTGCTGATATTCTCCACGTCATCATCGTCTGATGATCCTAGTTTCACGCATTTGTATCCACCAGGGCCATTGACGCAGGTGGGTTTGTCGGTGGGACACATAATTTTCTCTTCGACGCATTCGTCTATGTCTTTGAGGGGATGATTGTCATTAGATGTTCCTTGGGGATGGGGTACTTGCATGCGGGGTCCTTCCTCATGCCACGTGCATCCGTTAAATTAGAGAATTATTGGAATTTCAGAATTTTCAAGTTACCGATGCAGATTCCCAGGTTTCGGCTGAAGGTGAAACCCTTGCGGCATTGGATATCGCACTCGTAGGCACCTTCTGTGTTTCGGCAGGTTTCCACCTCCTGGAGGCAACCGTGGAGACCTTCTGCGCATTCATCTACGTCTGCAGAGATTTAATAAGTGAAAAAATCATTTTCTTTATTTGGAATTACAACTGATACGCTTTCTCTTTGAAATCCGTAATTCTTTTAGCTGTTCTTTCACTTCCCTGCAATTACCTTTGCACCTTTTTTCAAGAATTTCAAATTTAAAGCCAGCAGGACACGTTTTCGATGCTGTTAATTCATGACAGGTAAAACTTCCTTGTGTATTGATACAAAAGTGAGTACCATTGGGGCATAAGGATGTCTCAGGGTCAGAGCACTCATCGATATCTGAAATGCTCGATAAATTAAATGATTAATCATTTTGGAGATAAATTGATGATTAATTTCTAATACTAAACTTTATTGCACTTGATTATCAATCTGCATGATTCTTATCGATAATGGCATTCTTTGAAATCGAAATTATCGGATAGAATACACCTCTCATTTTCTCAATGTTAATACTTATTCTGGTCTTAATGAATAATTAATTTATCTGATTACCTCCGCATGTATGAAGCGTTTTATCCCACTGATAACCCGGTGGACACGTTTGGTGCCCATCATCCCCCTCTTCTTCATAATCTTCTGATCTTGCTATTGGGAGATTATTTAAATAAATGCATGAGCCACTTTTACAATAGCTAAACAATTCGCCTGACAATCATCGACTTTTAAATTTTTTCTTAAACACCAATCCACTTGGGAAAACTAATTACTCTTTTAATATCATTTACTTTTGATTTCCATTTATTGGAGTTGTGTCAATATGATTGAAATATTTTCTTTCTGGTAATGAGCAGACGATTTACAGAGGCTAAGCATTTTGACGATGCACAGACGATAATTAAGGCGTAATTATTAAGGATTAATTACGTACCATTGCAGGAATTTGTGGATGGATTGTAGCGATAGCCTAGGGGGCAGCGAACTGAAGACTGGGGTTTTGTGGTTCCTTCTGGAGTCGTTGATGTTGGTGTTGAAGTTGATGTTGGTGATTGGCTGGGGGTTGCCGATGAGGATGACGAGGATACGATGGGTTCATCCGTTCGACAGGTTTTCTCATCTTCGAGGAGAACGTATCCCTTGGGACACGCGCAGTGATAGGATCCTGGAGTGGGAACACAAATGTGGGAGCAGAGAAGACCCTTCAACAGCTTGCAAATGTCGTCTAGAACTGAGGAGATCGTTAATTAGTATTTACGTTGAGGGGAGAGTGGGGCATATTTTTGAAAACAATTTCAGAATTATAAATTTTCAGGAAATTTTTTCATTGTCATTTTTAACTGTCATTTTTTTAATCTGATATTCACCAGGTGTTGGCAGATTGTCAGCAGTGGAGGAAGAATTCATTCCCAGCGTTGATGGGAATGCACTAAAATCCATTGAATCAGTTGAGGTAGTTGAAGGGGTGGTTATTGTTCCGTTTGCAGTATTTCCGGAAGATCTAGTCTGGGCCTGATTGGTAGTCGATGTGACACCAGTGGCTTCGTTACAGCATTCCAAGAACACGGAGTCCCAAGGTTTTCCAAATCGAAATGCTTTGAACGCACAATTTTGCCCGAGAGATCCACTTAAAATTCCTAAAACCAGTTATTAAACGAAATTATTGACGAGACTTGGTAGATGACTAACAAAAAAATTCCTGTTATCTCGTGTACCGAGTTTGCAGCCTTCACAGCAGTCCTGTTCATACCCATCACTGCGTCCTCCACCAACTCCTCCTGAGCTCTCACATCCTAATCCTTTCCTCGCCTTGTCCTTTCCCTTTTCACAATTTTTCCGGTGATACTCCCGATTGCAGCAAATATCAACAGTCTCGAGGCACATTCCCTGTTCAACAGGGGGGACCCCCGAAACAGGGCCCCCAAATTTCTCGCATCTGAGTCCCTCCGAGGCCCAAGAAGTCCCCAAACCGCAGCACTTCTCAAACTGCTCCTCCATCCGTGTGTCCGCAGCATCTCCTGTTCATCCCACATAAACAATCATAATGAATTATGTGCTTTAATTGTTTATCGACATTTCCGTTGGATAAAAAAATTAGTTATCAATTGTCTACAGAAGTCTCGTTGATTATTTCGTGATAAGACGATCTGATATAGTCTATACGCGCAATCTGGAGCAAGGCTTTGCCTTTGACAGCTTGTCACAAGACTTTCGTCGTCAACAACAATAATAATTTATCATTAGAATTCCGAGAATTGACGAGGAAAGTCATGGATCCAGTGATGTTCGAAATTCTATGCGATTTCCCAATTAATCTTCAAATACAAAACAATTTATGATCTATTCAACCAGAAGCCGAAGAGATTCAACACAATTATGAGTCGAATCGATGATAAGCCGTATAATAGATTCAGACTGCGTAATTCATGAATGAAATCTTGAACCGTTCGTCGTTGAACAGATTAATAGTAATGAAATTATTATAGCATTGTTATCACCACCCTCATGACAGTGCAATCAAGCGCAATTGAACTCTCCGATATTCTCAATTAACAACCGCATTAATGAAATGCTCTCAGGATAATCTCCAGGGAATAATGAATTAATTGATTAAATGCTGCCTACCTTGCTGATGAATCCAACTGATAATTGAGCAAATGATGAAAACAAATGGTTTAGTCCCCATACTGGAGCGAATCATCAGATGTGGTGTTGAAATATTAGGAATGACATAAATAAATTGACACTTTATCAAGAAATCTTCTGAAATTGGTGATACAGTTTCTCGAGGGACACGTGCTACTACCAGTAACTGCTAATAACGAACTGGAGCTCTCGCTGGGAGTCTGATCAACTACTACTTGATAGTTACTAAAACGTTAAGTCGTGTGGTGGTGGATGTAGCATTGGGCTTCCTCTTCAGCCAATACGATATTTCTAATATCTCTCATTCGTTGACAGCCGGTGGACCTTTTTTTTTTTTCATGCCTCGTGCTCATCCGGATGTCCTTGAAGTACCAGATGGCTGGTGGCTTGGAAATGGAGAAACGGAGTCTTTGTGAAAAAATTGATGTCTTCGTGTGGACACTTGTTCTCGACGCTTTATTCTCATGAGGGGGGACAAAATGTCACATGTGTTGACGGGGAGAGAACAGACTTCCCGGAGACTGCGTTCGTAATTTGGCTCTTCTCGTGGTTGACCTTCAGACTTTATTTTTCATTTCAGATTTTTAGTGCAAGTTTGGAAATTGGTGGACAAGTCCCAAATTACTTTCCACTTCATGACTCTTTTAGAATTAGTTGGCAATCTATTTTTTCTCGTTGTTATTTATCATTCTATTTATTTTTATTATTTATTAGTGCATTCAGTGCAGAAGAGGGAAAAGAGATAAGTTTATCCGCGTGCCTGATAATAATTATGTGGTGGGATTTTTTGGATGATAATGCCCTGTTATAATTATAAAAGTATCTAATTAACTTTGAACAATTACAGAATTTATATTGGTAAACAATTAAAAGAGATGGGTAAATATTTGGAGCCGTTGACTTTTTGTAATTTGTAAAGAGTGGAATAAACTGAAGTCGAGGGAATGAATTTTTCATATATTAATTATTCAGCAGGATTTATTAGAGAGAATTTAATTTAGTAACATCAATGTTTCTTGTAGTTTGATGATTTTTTGTCGAAGCCGGTCCACTTGGTAGTTAAAGATAAGAATGAGTTTGATCGCTCTTGAGTGCCATCCAAAGATCCCTGGGAACCTGAGAAAAATAAAGGGCCTTCGCACACTGAGAAAACAAATTATTCTTTATTTTATAAATGAATTAAACTATTCGCTCATCAGCTTACGCAATTCTCCAATAATTTAACCCAAAAATTAAATGAGTAGATCCTACAAATAAATCATATAATTTCAAAAATAATGGAAGTTTCAATAAATTATTTAAAATTATTTCCAATTCTTCAGGGGAAATCGCAGAAATGATTCCACAGATTCCAAGACGACATTCCATTTTAGATAATGATTTTCAATTTGATAGTGAATGAATGGATTTGTAAAATTTATTATTGAACCAAGTGATTTCAGAAATCATTGCATTTAAGATAATCAATATAAATTTATAAACTTCATCATGTTAAAGTCCTCAGTCTTATTTACCATCATTACCTTGAGCTGAATTTTTGGACGATACGTAATTTCGAAGCTGTCCTATCCACCCTTCCTCCAATCGCTCTCGAAATTTTGGTGTAGTAAATGTGTAGAGGAGAGGATTAACTGCGCTATTTACTGGGAGTACGAAGATCACAACCCATGCGTGAAGATCCGCTTGAAAAACAAATGTGAGAATTCAGTAACGAGGTCATAAAAAGAGGTAAGTCAAATATCGTATAATTTTTTTGGAAATATCTCGAGAAATGAGCGAGATAATTCAATTTCCATTATGACCTCGATAAAGTAGGTGAGTTAATTATCTTTATTTATGTATAATAACCAATCTTTATTTATTATTTATTTAAATAAATAATCATTTTTATAATTATCTGTTGATACTCACGTGGAACAGGATATTTCAGGAATGCAAGAATTTTAAGGACGATAATTGGCGCCCAACAAGCAGCATCTGTCAGGACGATGAAGAAAAATCGTAGAGCAAATTCTGAATCCCCGACGAACAACGGAGTGTTGTGTCTAGTTCGCCAAATACTGGCGAACATGCCTGCATATACGTAGCCAATTGTTATTAGCCTGTTGTAAAAAAAGAAATTGGTCATTTGAATTCATTCGATTGCTAGAGAAAAATTCCAGGAAAAATCTCTTGATTCAATTAATTCCAGATCCCAATCGCCTTTTCCTATAATAATAATAATGTTCGCACGTTTTTCGTTAGTTTTTTCGTTATTTTCCGAGTTTTCAAGAGAAATATGTTCAAGTGAAGTCATTCATCGAGTCAAAGATTGATAGGAAATGGTGGAATCAAGTGACTTTTCATGAAAATATAAAATTGAATTGTCTGAGTGTTGATGAGAAAGTTTAGGTGAAATTTTGTTACCCTAGCAGATTAACCCCGAGGAATATGAACGCTGAATATTCCCACCCTATGAGGAAGGGGTCGTCGATGTGTAAAGGGAAACACATTCCGTTGAGACCGTAGAAACGGGTACTGCTACGCCAGTGGATTGCTTCCAATAAATATTGTTATTTATTAATATTTTTTATATTCCTACATGTCAATCAGATTAAATTGTAAGGAATTAAAATTGTAAGACAGCTATCAGTAATAACTGATCCATAAATTGGTAAACTGAAAGAAATTATTCAGAAATCGGAAAGATCTTTTGCTGCGAGGAATAAAAGCTGTTTGTTAGTTAAATTAATTACATTTATTGCATATATTGCATCTATTACCATTACCTGGTATAAGTGCGAGGAAAATTCCACTGATCCATATGAAGATCATGGAAAATCCAGCAGTTTGTGGTGTCAGTGCTCTCTGCTGTCCCTTCAAGGGTGCAGCGATCAAGATGAATCTCTCGATGGACATGAATGAGAGGATCAAAACTGACACTTCGGAGGAAGTCATTGCGAGGATTCCCAGGAATGTGCAGCCCCAGGAAGACATCCATTTGCTCGCCTGTTGATTGTACGTGTCTCGAAATTGCACGTCAACGAGACCAATGATAAGAAGATAAATCCCCATCAGCATGTCAGAGACTAAAATCGATAAAATTCGTGAAACCAGAAAAATTACTCGATTCAATGTTTCATCGAGGGACTCCATGAGAAAAAAAAATTCAGGTTACTTACGAGAGAGAGAGATTTTCTCTGTAATTGGGATGAATCAGACAAAATGATTTGTAATTTTTATGAATGATAGGAAGGATTAAAGGAATAAATCAATTTAATACGTAAATTACCTGCGAGATTTCTAATGACAATACTTAGGACACGATTTTCATCTTTCGCTGTGAAACGACCCCAGAGGACGAGGGCATTACCCAGACATGTCACCGAAGATATACCCCACACTGCAACTTTCAGGAGAGGTTTTCCAAGGAGATGAGATAATGAAGAAACACCTGTGATTAAAAAATCGGAACAAACTTATACGAAATAGATGGAACAGATTCAAAAGGAAGATAAGTCTCTATTAATTAATCAAATGTCTCACTAAAAATTAAGTGTCTAACTAAAATGCTAACTAAAAATGAAAATTACTCATTATTTCGCACAAGAAAGAAAAGATGTTCCAATTCCAATTTTCATTAAAGGATTTATCATTCATTTTTATCACTAATTATCGCAATAGATTTGGAATTTATTTCTCAAAGCTGAAAATGTCTCTCTTGCGCATCCATTTAATCATTTTACATAATCAAAGTGAAATTAATTACTTCTACATATCTTACCATCACTTGCTGGCCGACAATGTTGAACATTCGGTGCGTACGTAGTGCAGTAATGAAATTTCTTGAAATACCTGAATAAGTCCAATTTAAGTTTTAATGATATAAATTGACCTAAACAATTGTTGAGGTGATTTTCACCCTGAGACAATACTTTTCCAAATAAATTGCTAATAAAAAAAAAATCCAGTTCTCTCACTCCATCAATTCTGCTAATTGCCAATTACTGTAATTGATTTCCATCAATTATAAATAAACTTACACAAACTCTAAATGTTTGAATGTTAAAAGTGCATTTTTCCCGGAATTTTCCATGTCGACTTCCTCCAGACCCCTGGAAAGGACAGTATAAAATCATCGCGTCTCTTTTCGCTAATTAAATTGAAATAATTGAACAGTACGTACAAAGAACGAAGATTAATGAGTCCCTCAAAAATCAATATCTTCAGATTTTCAATGGGATTGTATCCAATCAAGCTGCGAAATAAATAAATCCCCTGTCATATCATCGTCGTACATATTTGTAGGATAATGATAGTTCGTTTATTATGGGAACTAGTGCATCTGCTCTGCATGGAAAATGTTGAGTACTCATGATTACGGTACAGACACGAATTAAGGCTTAGGGCATACAATGTGTCACGTGGTTTTTCCCTAAATTACTCAGATTTCAATTATTCTCATTATCATTAATACTCACAGCTGCGTCAAATTCACGAGGGGATTGAACAAGTGATCCGGAATTGCTGTTAATTTGTTATCTGCTAGATTTCTGTAAAGATAGGGAAAATGGTTAAACAATTGCTCCGATTTATTATGGAAAATCATTCGTGAAATTTTTAGAGATTTACTTATGACAAGTTCACTGACAACAATTCATTTGACAAGACGAAATTAATATTTACTGATTCATTTAACGTCTAATTGAATTGCTTACAATTCCGTGAGGTCACTCAGGTTTGCGAATGCATTTGCCTCAATTGTTGTTAATTCATTTCCCTCTATGGTTCTGTAAAAAATATTTGATTGAGTCGATTAATCTGATTGAGAAGTTCCCGATGAAAATTGAATTAAATTCCTCTAATCATCGAGTCATTAAAGTAAAAGTAATTTCTAGTTTATAGCAATGTGAGAGAAGGACTGGTGTCGATGTAAAACAAGTCAGTGAAAATAATAATAAATAAATACAGAAGATGATTAAAAAAATTAAGAATTGAATTACGTAATGAGTTTCAGTAATAATAAATGGTAATTTTACTTACAAAGAGCGCAAAGAATACATTCCAGCCAAAAAATCACGGCTAATTACTCGTATTTTGTTATAATCCAGTTGTCTAAAAAATAATTATTGTTTACTCTCGCTAAATACAAATTCTCCATAGAAATATTAAAATAAAATCGTACAATTCTCTCAAAGCCGGAAGTACTGGAAATAGAAGAGTCTTCTCCGTCAGAGAATTATTGCTCAAGTTTCTGTAATTCACAACAAAATAATTTCACTACAACAAAAATTACCCCAATTCCTATTTTTTAAAATTGAGAATACATTCTAAAAATATTCAAAAAAAATACGAGGCCTTGACCCTTTTGCAGAGTTATCTTCATTGTTTTTGGAAATGATAATTCGATTGCAATTGCACACTTATAATTTTAATTAACATTTCAATATTCGTAATTTTTACATTCTATTTATATATTCGGGATGTGAATATGTTCTTCTGAAATTTCATGAGCGATTTCGTAATGGTTCAAATAGAATACTGAGACTTACAGTAATTCCAGTGATTGACTGCCTGCGAAATCCGAAAAATCTGCTTTATTAATACGATTATTATCCACTCGAAGTGTCTCAAGGGATGATAGTCCCTTGAAATGCCCAGGCCGAATTTCCTTGATGGAATTATTAGTGAGAATTCTGCGGTCAAGAAATAAAATTGAGAAATTCTTTGAGTAAACTTGAATTTCCGTATCTATTCCATAACGTTGAGCGAAAATCGTATGAAAAATTACGATTCTTCTTCAATGTCATGTGATTTCCGAGATTTCGGTATTATCTTAGTGGACTTTTTGGAAATTTCATTAGGAATTTATGAGAACTCACAACCAGTAGAGCCTGGGCTGTCCCGAAAACGCTCCCACTTTCAAATCTTCAATTCCATTGGACAGCAAGAATCTATTGAATGAAAAATTGATTACTATTGCGTGCATGATTGGAAGTTTTATTATCGAAATTACTCACAATGATCGGATTTCTGTGTATCCCCGGAGGACATCCGACCGAACTTCGTTGAAATTATTGTATGATAAATTCCTTCAGAAAAAATGTTCATGTCAATGCGAGAATTAATGATTGCAATAGTTTGGTCATTAAATAAAATATGATGAGAAAATCAATGACGAAAATATCAAAGAACAAATTTCGAAATGAATTCCGGAAAATTATTTCAGAAAAATAAAAAATGAAAAATTGTTGATAATGCACGGAAAGAAAAATACCGGAAAAATTACGGAACTTTCTCGTATTCGTGGGGTGACCCTGGTTTTCGGGAAAAAATACTGTAAGTTCCGTAAAAATTTTCGTAGCGAGCAGGAATTTTTACGAAACTTTCAGGACAATTTTACGGTACCTCCAGTAATTTTTCCCGAAAAGCAAGGTCACCCCACGAATACGCGAAAGTTCCGTAATTTTTCCGGTATTTTTTTCTCCGTGTGGAAGACAATTTTATCTTACACTGTCGTCACGTTGGGAGATAAATTCCGAGGTATTGCGGATAATCCTTCACATGAGACTTTGCATCCATTGCAGTGACACTCTTGGACAGGACAATCTGAAGACTCGATAGTCCGAGTAATTAATGAAAAATCATTATCATGCACAGAGAAAAAGTTGATCGTAAAATACAGATAAAAATTTAGAGCTTACGACTAAAAATAATTGGCTTTCTCTAACGCAAAGTTTACGATTAACTTTTTTTGCGTGATGAATCTAGATTTTTATTTGAAATGAAATAAAAGAATTACCACAAGTGAAAAGAGGCGGTTTCGGTCGTTCCTTCAAGAACCATTCCCAATATCCGTTGGCGTCAACTAAATTCACACGATTTTATAAATAAAAATGCATTATCAATAACAAATAAAAGAAATAGGATTGAAAATAGTCAATTGACAGTCCCTCCAAGATTTTATTTTCTGATTGCTATTTTCTCCTAAAAATACGTATATTTTTACAACAACAAAATATTCTCTTATCAATTCACAAACATAAAATCGCCTGATACGATTATCATTATCATATTATCAATTAGTCATAATTTCTCGCAATGAGACAATATATCTTAGAGCACAAAATGTGGGAGAATCAGGATCTTTTCCTGCTGAGACGTAAGGAGACCCCCAGGAGATTCCACAATTTTTAAAATTAACAGGATAATAATATAATAATAAACAGGATAATTTCTCTCAAGTAAAGTCGACTGGTGAAAATAATCTGGCTTTCAGGATAATTAGAGTAATTGAAGAATTGAAATTTTCAACAACTCACAGCAATGTGTGGAGCTCTCATCATCACCTTCTGGGCAATCGTCATGACCATTGCACCAACTGCGTTGTGGCATACAAATTGTGGTGTTCTGGCAGAGAAATGTTCCCACGGGACATTTGTCTGCAATACAAATGTATTTCACTTGTCACCGTAAATGGATTGATATTCTCCATACATTCGAAATTTTCCTCTCCCGCTTCACTCATTTCCAACATCACTAATTTCGATTGAACGATCAAAGACACGTGGAAGACATCAATTGTCGGTTCATTTCATTCGTCAACATCAATTTATCACCGAAGTAACAAAAATAAGGGGGCGGACAGTTGATTTTTCCATGTCAAACGGTTCTTCAATTAATCTACATTCGCAAATTACCGTAACTCCATTCACATAAAAAAATTGGAAATTCGGATTCGATTCGGATGGACTAATTCACGGATAATTCACTCACCTTGATTGAAGTAATACATCATTATTGCTAGTCCTAAGACTACGGCGATTAGAGTAATTCCGGTAATAGCGATGCGTTTACCTCTCATAATGAATTATTGAATTACTGAGAATATGAAAATTCGAAATCAATGATTGTTTAAACCATTTTTTTCACCCGATTAGAACGATTTGTTATTCATTTGCCGAACCGCCTACGATGAACTTCATGGGAGATTGAAGTTGAAGCTACAATCGCACCAATGACACTAGTTGCATTAACAATATGAAATAGATGCATTCGCTATTTTCCCTTTCTTCCCATCATTACAAATAGAGCGCCGATTGCGATATTACGCACACGCGCCCTTTCAATCTTGCAGGCAGGTGCATCCAGAACTTTTTAACAAGTTTTTACTAAATATTTACACCTACCTACATTTCATATACAACTTGAAAAATAGTATGAAAAAAAATCATTTAAAAAATGAAAAAATATATTTAACATATATTTTGGAAAAATCTTGATATGCATTTAAGATTTTCAAGATCGTCAAATATTTGATGAATTATAGTTTTTGTGTAATAGTTTATTAATTAAGTGTCTCTGTCCTGACATTTGTTTTAAGCAATATATTTTTTGAATAATAATAATTGTTTTACCAGTTGATAGTCTTCTTCCAATAGTCAAAAAATATCGTAATGAGATAAAAATTAAATAATCGTGAGCTGAAAGAATAAATGTTATGAAAAAACCTGTAAATGAAACTTTATTGATCATTCCATATTTTTAATAAGGAAGGTAGCAATAAATAAATGCGAGAATTGTTTAAGGTGACGGAAGAAAAATGTATTTTTCCTTTATTGATTAAAGAAACACGAAGTACAGAGGATGATACATTGCCACATGATTAACCTGAATATAACATACATGACGCAGTGTTTCTTTATTTTATTTTCATATAAAACGAGAATTGACAATTATGATTTAGGAAATATACTTCAAATCGAATTAGACGTTCATTTGAATAATATACTTATGAATACCTCTCGTATATCGATATATGTGATGGTTATTTGCCTATTGAACCATCGACGAAATAAAAACGCGGATAAAATCCCATCAATTGCTACATCGATTTATTTCACATTGTTGATTAAATTTTGCATAATTCAATCAGAGCGATTGATCGATTTTCCTCAAATAATCCGCAGTTGTAATCTATCAATTCTCAGCGATTGATAAACCCCAGAAAAATAATTACTAAACTTAACTCTTGTTATAATAAATCACCTTGCTATACATCATCACAACAGAAAGAGAAACGCCCACTCGCTACACACACGTTACCATCTTTGTTGCAATTATATTTCCAAACGTCGTCATTCAGGTTTAATTGTCTCGAATAGTCTCTAACACGGACGAATGATCGAGGCATACTATACATTTCGTTGATCAGATCATTATTTACATGTGCCATCACTTCTGGGGTTGATTAGTCGTCTCATCTCTGGTAATTCCAGTATTGAATCCATTTTTAAAATCATAATCCTCCTCAATCAACGAATAATCTCGTGAGGGACACAATTGAGGTGAAACTATCAAAAAAATTTCTCACGCTTAATAGAATTTTCAACAGAAATTTAATCAATTAACTCCTGACATCGACATTCACTAGTTATATGCTCGTAAAAACTGATTATTCACTTTTAATCATTCGATTACTTCTCGACTTCTCGTTACCTAATTATTTTCTCTTTGATTTTTCCAGAGAGCGATGGAAAATCGGACCTATCCAGAGGTGCATTAAGTATCATCTCATAAATTGGAGTGCAATCTCCATTTTTCGTCCACTCTTTATTTCTCTAGAAGTCAAACAAAATGCCATCCAATCACTTCTAATTTACAAAAAGAAAAAAAGAAAAAAAATTACGATGCTCAAAAAAATATAGCAATGTACATGCGCAAAAAGCGTTGCAAGTTACGTCGCTCTTGATTCAACTTTTATCATAGATATTGTTACGTCAAATGATTAAAGTCCTTCCAAGGTTGTATTGGTACGATATAATACCGATAATTCACGCCGTGGTACTATTTAGGAGTTTTAAAGAGATGTTCTCAGTAACTCTTCATGCTCCCTCTCCCACCCCCTCCTATCCAAAGAATTATTTATTCTGATGGTCTACACAGAATCACCAATTAATGAATTCGAAACTGTAATCACTGCATTATTTTTAGTGAATGACAGATATATTCATTTCATTCATTAGAAATAATATCATGAGTGCTATATGAATGAATGAAGCTTCAAGATTTGAGTCCGGTAAAAGGGAAAAACTAGATAAATTTTCTGAAAATCGAACCAATATTTAAAAATTTTCATATAGAATTTCTTTTATTGCCGTTGACGAATTGAATAAAGAGTTATTTATTACTGCTCATGAGAAATAAATATGTATTCATGATTCATCTAATCATTGTACTGATTGTCGAGTTCAATAAAAGAAATTTACACGAATTACTGAAATAAATAAGACTCTGAAAATGACTACAAAAATTGCTATCCATTAATTATCGGTAACTCGTACCAACGTGGTCTTCCTCGAGCGCGAAAAAAATTTGTAGAGTGTAAATAATAATGAAATTACGTTGACAACGTATCGTGAGAGTGACGAAAAAAAACGTAGTATTCGCGATTTTTTTTTGTTCGATTTTATTCCCTCATGTGAGCAACATCAAAAAAAGTGCTCGATTACGATAACCTGGGGGGTAGTAATCCTCTCCTCCCCGTTGTCCCCTCCCATCACTTACCAATTGATTAAATCGGTTGTGCCGAGTCCGAGGAATCTAAAGATCATCTAGATTACGTCTAAAAGATGATTTAATTTTATACTTATGTTCTTCCATGTCAACGCATCACCAAAAACGTTGGACCGTTGGATATTGGGAGCGAGGAAGATTGAATCAGGTTGGGGCTCGATTAGTGGGCAGTGGACAATGGCTGGAGAGTGGCTTATTCTCTAAATAACCTGAACGTGAATCCATAGATTGGTGTATTCTTATGTGACAGTCGTAATTCCGTCAAGTGCATACTTCCTGGGGGACCGTCGAAGTACCCGTTGATGTCTCCTGAAATCATCAATTGATATCAATAAGTATATCATTGAGGGTTCAGCGATTGATTTCCTAAAGCAGACCAGCTAATTCCGATTGCACGACAAAACGACAAAAGAAGAATTAAAATCAAACAGTTAAAATACTTGACTATCAGATTATGAAGGATTACTGTGGAAACTTACGTCCTTGTTAGTTGTTAAATTCTGTTTGTATTCATCAAGACTGAAGCCAGAGTTACTGTCCTCTCCGCAGGGCTCTCCCGGAAACGTCCCATTCTCTGTCTGCAGAAGACAATACATAATAAAGAAAATTGTAAGACATCAATGATGAGGATTTCCATACCTGCTTGATCGTTTGTTCGTTGTCCTGTGTCTTGCGTTTCTTCCCACCAGCATCGAGACTCTCATTTGAGAGACGTCTTATGCTCTCTGTTTGGCTCTTGGAGGTAAGTCCACTTGCTTTCTCCACAGATAGACTTCCATTACGATGTCCACCACCCGAAACCTGAGGAATAATAAGAGTTAGAATAACCTGAGGAGTAATAAGAGTTAGAGTAACCTGAGGAGTAATTTTCATCAGAAATCTCACCTTTCTTTCACGTTTAAGTAATTTCGGTGATAAGTAATTATGCAAATCCTTCCTCTTCACGTGTTTTGCTTCGATCCACATTCCATCTTTCAACATACTAATCTGTTCTGCTTGCCTCTCAACTATAAGAAGAAAAATAAATAAGTATTCTTCATTCATGTTTCGACAATTCGTAATGAGAAAGTAGAAAAATTGATGTCAACATTTTCTCAATTTCTTTGAAAAAAAAAAAAAAAAAAAATCAACACAGAAAATTGAGGCTACTTACTCGTATCAACGAATGCTTTGATGTCATACGTGAGATCAACATTGAGATTCTCACTCTTGGAGAATAACAAACCGATGAACCACATTGAACAATTACGCCCCTGCTCAGGGGTTACTGGTGCATGTCCTTCCGGATTGACGTGGGCAAGAGTAATGTGTTGATTTCTCTCCAATGTTCCTAGAAGGTATTTGAATGTTCAATTAGGAATAATATAATAATAATGAAAACTCATTAATACGATTTCCAATGATATTTTCTTCCACTCTCGCTTATTAATTTTAATTCTAGTTTGCACATACCTATTAGATGTCGTATTTTAGATTCGACCAGGCCACACCATTCGAGCTGGTCCTCAGCCGAGGAACTGCTAGCCAGCAAGACAATATAATGTTTATATTTACAAAAGAAATTGGGTGGATCGAATAGTTTATCCCACGTCGCTTTGCCCATGATTATTTCCTCAGTCAGTGACAGACCGTGCTCGAACGCCTCTTGCATTATCGTTCTCGTTGATGCTGACACGTTGAATGTGGAATTTTGTTGAGGATATGCAGGGGTGATTATGGGCATTAGGTGATACCGATCCGAAACGTTGACCTGATTTTTTAAGTTTAATTAATGTTTGTGAAATTAAATATGGGAAATTAGAAATATTTTAATGAAACCAGGGACTTACCCTTGGATCCCAAATTGGAAAACCTAGATTAACATTATCAGGTTGCTTGAGCAAAACTGGCTGAGGCCACTTCCACTGTGAAAATACGAGAAAAAATTTTTCAATTAATGTAGAAGCAACTGCATTGGGATACAATTGACACGTTCTCGCAACGAGCATTGCCCACGATACACCACCGAGGTAACCCAGAACATTGCTGTAAATTCCGTGCCCTGCAAGTACAAAAAAAAATTCTGTTTAGCCTGTAAAATATATAAACGAGTCTCGTTCATTGAAAATCAATGTATATCTTACGTTTCGCCCACAATTTAATGGCTCTGAGTGCAAGTCTGAAATTCTCTATATTAGGTACGAGTCTTAGGATTTCATCAGTGACACGACATCCATTGAGACTCCTCACACACTTCTGATCCAGATTCTTCAACAAGATGTCATCACGTAAATCCTGTAAAATAGAAGAGGAATAAGAAAATTTTAATTTTTTCAACATGCAAATTTATTTAATATCATTGATAATGATTTTAATTTACCATAGAATCAGGGATCTCTTTGAGGGCTAATTTGGCGAAAAGCATATCAATCTCAATGCCATCGAAATTCATCTTTATGACTGGCACGAAAGCTTCTTCCACCGCCTGCAATGATTAAATCAATCAGAACAATAAATAATAAATCCCGCTAAATGAAGAATCCTATGTATAAATAAACAAGTGACTCACCCTCAAATCAGTGACCTCAGGTTGCTTTTTAAGTAATTCGAAAAACGACGAGAAATAATCTGATCTGAAAATGTGCCTTGGGACAACACAGAGTGCATCGATATCAGCCCCTTTATGATGCACGCCTAACCTATAGGATCCGAAGGTATAAATTTTTCCACCAACATTTTCAGCAACATTAGGAGGCATATTCCTAGCAATCGACGTGTCCTTGATCCACTGTTTCACGAGGGCATTCAATTTACTGAAAAATAAAATGCAAAAAGGCTTTGAAATGAAAATATTCAATTTTATCTTGACTCAAGTCCAGTAGATGAAATTACGATTGAAAAAAATACCTAAGTATTTCCATTCTGTGATTCAACTCTTCCTCTGATTCGAACACATTATACGGTTTCAATGCTTCTCTGAGCTCGTTCGTTCTGGCTAAATCACTGGGTTTTGGTTCAGCAACACTTATTGCCGATGTCATACCCAGTGTTCGTAAATTTTGGGCTGATGCTGATGCATTTGTTGTTGTTGTACTATTATTACCACTTTGTGATGACCACATTTTGGATAATTCTGTTGGCTTCACCTACTCTACGAATAAAACAATCGAACTCCCCTGAATGTAGGGAGCATTCAAGGAAAACAATGAAATCTTGGTAATTTATCAACACACCACGATTAAAAACAAAATTGCTCTGTCAAACATTTAGTGACATCGTTGGAGGTTAGGTTTACTCGGGTCGCGTCAGACTCGACTGGTGATGGAACGCTGCAGATAGAATCGTGTGTACGAATTCTCAGAAACAGAACAGACAATTTAACAAAAGACACAATAGAAGTGAAAAAATTATCACTGTATCAATTAACGCCACTTTTGTGATCCACACGACAGTTTTGTTTATGAATTGTGATTTTTTTTTCACGTTGAGGTTTATCTCTGGGGCTTAAAAAACTTGACGCAACACATTCTCACACAA
The DNA here is from genome assembly GCF_000806365.1 of Fopius arisanus. NCBI lineage: Eukaryota > Metazoa > Arthropoda > Insecta > Hymenoptera > Braconidae > Fopius > Fopius arisanus. Next base: position 603,460 of record NW_011887745.1, on the reverse strand, counting down.
CACCCTTTTTGAGGTTAGGGTCACATCAGCGCCATTGCTATTACGAGGATAGGACGCACTAATTTTTCCCCGAAACATGAGAGACAAGCCAAAATTGTTTTGGAATTTCCATATTAGAAACGCAATCTCCATTGATATCGTGCTTTAAATATTTTAAAGACTGGAAATTAAAATTAAGAGAAAAATAACTCAGAGTTGCATTTAAAAAATTTTTAATATTAATAATAACAGATCTCATTCATTTATATTGCATTGTTTACGTTTATTTATTAAGATTCTGATAATCGATAAGAAAAATGTAATAATAAATCAATTCATTAATTTGGTATCGATTTAGTAGTAGGAATAAGGCACTGAGTAATCCGATGTGCAATTAATGTGTCATTATAACATTGGTAATTGTATTTTTACTGAAGATTTCGATCCAGTAGCCATCCGGATCTTTTATGAATGCAATCCCCTTCATTTTCCCATCCTGTGGCTTCTTTACAAATTCAACTCCTAGTTCTTCGAATCTCTTGCAGGCTGCATCGACATCGGGCACACAAAGACCGATGTGACCTTAAAAAAAAAATCATTTAGAGATAACCAATACTTCACAATCCAAATAAAATCCTTAATATAATGGAAAATAAACTAAATAAGCTATAATTTTTATAACGAATCTGGAGATTTCCTGGGTAAAAACAATTTGTTAATGATTTTTTATCCGTGTAATATTGCGGTAATTCGCACGTGTTCATACCAAATCCTCTCGGGTCAGTATTGCCGTTGTGGTATGTAATATCTGGATCTACCTCACTTCCCCAATTACTAGAAATAAAACAATTCGTGTGTATAAATAATTAGAGCTATCAATATGTAATAAAGGGGGAAAAGAAAATGAATAAATTTTTATCCGCGATGGGTTAGCAATAATAAGATAACAATTGAAGGATACGGTATTGGAGGAATTTTACTTGTTGAAATGTAGAACTCACTGTGTCAATTCAATTGTTGCTTTTCTAGAGAATGTCCATTCTAAGCTCTCCTTCCTGCCTTGAGGGATGTCTTCAGCTGCTTCGTACCCCATGAAATAAAGTGAGAATTTCATGTCTGGAAAGTCCAATTTTTGCAGTAATCTCATACCGAGCACTTTAGTGTAGAATGGCAATGACTTTCGGGGATCCTTGATTCTGTACATTGTTTGTTGCATGATGAATTGACTTGTTGCAGGTTCAGGCTCCAGGCAAAGCTCTTTAGCCTCATTGTTGGATAATCCTTCAGTTTCACCCATATTGGAAGACCTTGCTCACGTGGAGGTGAAGTCAAAGGGGATAGACCTGGAAAGAGTCCGGGAACGGGGACTTAATGATCAAAGAACAGATCTGGGTAGAGTTTCGGAAGTTTTGGTACCGACCGCAGGACAGGCAAGGCACGGTGGTCATGAGCAAAGAGGATTGACTAAAGTAGAGGCTTAGTTCTGGGGATTTGGGGGACCCCACCAGCCTCGTAGTACCCCACCCCAAGGGAGAGAGGGTGCCGCACGCAATGGTGGGGGGCCTGCCCGTCAGCCGATTCGGTAACTGCCTCAGTATGCCTCTGGTGGGGAACACGGCTACAAGTGGGGATTTCGGAGAGTGGGGGTTACAGCCGAGGTTACTCCTCTGACAATATTCACTATAGCAGTCCCGCTGTCAGAGGGATCAGTCGACGGGGTGAATATCATTTTCTGCGTTACAAAATTGGGTCTTGCTTTTTCTTATAAAATTCCGAATTTTCATATTTCAGTGAATACCTCCTCCATTTTTATGTTCCCCTGATACTTTTTTGAAAATTTTGAATTTTTCAATTTGAGTGAATACCTCCTCGATTTTCATGCTCCCCTGATTCATTTTTTTAAATTTCGAATTTTTCAATTCGAGTGAATATCTCCTCAATTTTCATGCTCTCCTAATACTTTTCCAAAAATTTCGAATTTTCAAATTTTAGTGAATATCTCCTCCCTTTTCAAGTTTCCCTGATACTTTTTCGAAAATTTTGAATTTTTCAAATTTCAGTGAATACCTTCTCCATTTTCATATTCCCCTGATATTTTTTCAAAAAAGTTGAATTTTTCAATTTCAATGAATACCTCCTCAATTGTCATGCTCTCCTGATACTTTTTCAAAAATTTAGAATTTTCACATTTCAGTGAATACCTCCTTCATTTTCATGCTTCCCTGATATTTTTTTGAAAATTTTGAATTTTTCAATTCCAGTGAATACGTCCTCGATTTTCA
>NW_011887745.1:585669-601049 GCF_000806365.1 Fopius arisanus | reverse complement strand
AATTTTTCAATTCCAGTGAATACGTCCTCGATTTTCATGCTCCCCTGATACTTTTTTGAAAATTTTGAATTTTTAAATTTCAGTGAATACCTCCTCCATTTTCATGTTCCCCTAATACTTTTTCGAAAATTTCGAATTTTCAAGTTTCAGTGAATACCTCCTCGATTTTCATGCCCCCCTGATACTTTTTCGAAAATTTTGAATTTTTCAAATTTCACTTAATACCTTCTCCATTTTCATGGTCTCCTGATATTTTTTGGTTACAGGCGCCCTCCCTCTCTTGGGGTGTAGTACTACGATGCCACTGGGGTAACTCAAACCCCCAGATCTGAACCTCTACCTAGTCAATCCTCTTTGATCATGAGAGATCAAACTCCCCGAGTTTCACCGGCAGATGGAGCCAGGATGACGAAAGAACCCAGTGCCTTAATTTATTGAAGCCTCGGAAATGCACGTAAAAAATATTGTACTTTTAAATAATATATGCAAATTAATTTAATTAATTAAAAAATTAGACAATATGAGAATTGTCTATCCGTTATAAAAAAAAAATTTTAATTCATTTTTCACCGATAAATTCTCAAGTTTTTCAAAAATGAATAAAAAAAATACATCAGCGTTTTTGTTTTAAATAGTGATCGCCGACATATCGATAAACCCACAAGATGGCGATCATTACTTCGGAGACGCGCGATTTTTTGTATTTCACCCACGAAGAATTCCAAGATATTGAATTTTTAAATCGCGTCAGGAACTTCTAGCAGGATTCCCCCGAAATTAGATTCACCCATTTTCCCCCAAGAAATTCCCCTCAACATTTTCCCTCTCCCTCTTACAACATAACTCCAATCCAATTCCAATAAATAAAATCTGAAAGCACCCCCATTTTCAGCCCCCTTTAACCCCTTTAAATTCACTCCTCCACCCCCCAGAATTTCCATACGCCGTATTAAAAAAAACCGACAGTTCGACTGGGAAAGCATTCCCCGGTAATCAATTGAGGAATAACAAAAGCCCATGCTCATCTGCTAAAACCTATAAAACCACCCCCACAAACGGCTCGAACGAGCCAAAAAATTAAAAGAATAAAAAAAAAGAAAGAAAAAGAAAAAGTACAACCGCTCACATTACATTGTGCATAGCAAAACGTGGAAAAGTATAAAAAGGGGCGTGAGTTTGGCCGGTTATATCGGCATTCGCGGCCATAACGTACGAGGCATGAACCACTGGCTATACGAATGTACTTTTAAGACCCCCTAACGTATTCCCCACCCGTGAAGAGATGCAATTACTCGAGCGTGAAATCAATTACCTTTCTTCCTACCATCTCACACGGGCCGTTTAACCTTGTCTTATACTACTTGGGTTCCCCACAGTGTCGTTAAACATGAGTGCTTATATCCCATCTTCAGGATCTGTACTCCCCTCCCCCCACCCCCCGACAAACAACAAAATAATCCATTAACTCGCATAACCCACCCCAAAATCTCACCACAATTTCCCCCAAAAAACCCCCCAAAAAAAGTAATCAATCGATTAATAATTAATCAATCATTACCTAAGCTATAGTATACCTAGGGCCGTGGAAACAAGTTGCCATTCCAGTATAAAATAGTAAAAAAAAAATAAAGAGTGAAAAAAGAATAACGGCAATTGAAAAAGATGAAGTAAAAAGTTGAGTCGGGGTGGAGTCCTGGGGGAACTCCTCCTCCTGGGAGAGAACGAGGATGTGGAGGTATTTGAGAATGGTGGAGGGTCTGGAGCTGGTGAGACGTCAACGGGGGAGCCAACCACCACATGGATGATCCCCTTCTCCAACGGACAACTGGGAGGTACTGGAAAACTGGTATCGTCAACCGATTGGTGGTTGTCGAGCTCCCACCGATCATTATCACCGCTCAACTCCACATGAACAACAACCAATCCCCGATGATCTTATGTACCTCCACCACAGTGAAAACTGATGGGAGTTGCTTTCAGCGGGGGTGTGGGGATGTCTGGGCTGGCAGTGCGCCAAAAGCTCCCGAACACGAGAGTTCGACTCGGTAGGAAAAATTACCACCAGCTCCCAGAAGTGCTGCGAATCAAGTGTTTTAAATGTTGATGTGCAACATCCAGAGTGAAATCACAGGAATACTGATAATCCTGTGTGATTAAGTGACAGTGACATTACCCCTAAAAACTCCAATCAACAAATTAAAATTCATCCCCAACCACCGGGAATTATAAATAATCATTGATCAAGTTGTTTAATTAAGAAGGATACACTAGGATAATTAAGGTTTACGTCACTGGAGATTCTGAATGGATATAAGTTGAACGGTTTCAGTGGATCGGAGAATTCTGTTCGGGGATTGATTGGTTTTTAAATAAATAATGCCTCGACCGTCGCGAGATACTTATGGTGACCAGAAACCACCGTATTCTTATATCTCCCTTACGGCCATGGCTATATGGTCATCTAGAGATAAAATGCTGCCACTTGCGGAAATTTATAAATTCATTGCGGATAGATTTCCGTATTATCGGAAAGATACGAGGAGATGGCAGAACTCGTTGCGCCATAATTTGTCATTCAACGATTGCTTTATTAAGGTGAGTTGGAGGGCATTTAATTATTTATATTTATTTATATTTATTTATATTTATTTATTATTTTTACTTTGGGGATATCGATACTGTAGGCTTGAGTTTATCGTGATGGACAGGCATGTGGCGAGGTGCCGACGGCACACGCTAAAGTCTACCTGTATCATTATTTTTTGGATCACCATCTGGTTTACACCTGCCAAATCCAATGATCGGTTTCGCACCTTTCTGTCGTGGAATATAATGTATCAGTCTGTCTTCCGAATTATGGGTAATTATTGCTGGGTACTTTGACGCAGAAAATCGGCGATTGAAAGTCTCTTCACACTGGAAACAATTAGATCGGATAGATTCTGTTAGATTCAGAGAAATCGATAATATATATAATAATATTCTCGAACAAGACATGTCATTGGGTTTAAGGAGAAAAATTCAGGGGAAAGTCGAGCGAATATCCGGTTTTTATGGATTGTCACTATCGAATTATCAAATGTCTCGAAAATCTCAATGGAAATAATTTTATTTTCCGATGAAAAATAATGGAAGCAGATTTTATTGATCATATTAATTCATTCTTTCGAATAATTTGTAATTCGACAGGGTAACGAAAAATCTTGTAGATCAATTGTTCCGCAGTTCTAATAATTTTTTATATTTCATTTTCAAGGTGACATCGATGAACAATCGATTTTCATTCGAATCTACAGTAAAAAAAAATCCCGAGCTGTCAACAATTTTTGAATAATATTTAATTGGCAATAATTTTTTATTGAGTGGATGAAGTCAATGAAATTCTAGACACAAGTTGTCCAGATGAATTATAAAAACAATAAACAAATTTTTTCAATCTCTATTTTGTCCATTCGAAGAGACACTGAATTTTTTTCAAGTCAAATTCGTGACAATTTGTTAATAACATTGTAATAAAAAATTGAGTGAAGGAGATGAAGTAATCGATTAGCCTGAAATAATTGCGAAGTATTCTGCGTAATTTTGACTATTGAAAGAGCGAAGAAATTTATAATTCAGGGAAAAGAGTTATAAATAATTAATGATTGTGGCAGAAATAAATGAATGGAGGAGATGAAGTAATTAATATATTGTTGTCCCTGGGGATTTAAATAGTTTATTCTTCGCACCGAGGAGTTGTAAGAATCAATTGCAAAGTCAATACGTATGTTTCTCTAACCCTGTTCCACCCTATTTTTGCCATTGGGAGAAACACTGAATTTGTAATGACAGCAAAGGCGTGACAAATAGTTAATGACATTGTAGCCAAAGTGGAAGTATACATTGTAAAGAGAGTGGCTTATAGGCGATACGATCGTGCGGGAGTTGCACCTGGTGAAGAGAAGGCCTCTTTTGCCATAACCCACAGAAGTATACTTAATCATAGTGGATAATGGACGCTAGAATTTACTCCCGAGTCCTTGTCTTACATGACAACATGCTCTCCTGTTAAATTGTCTCTCATTAGTTGAAATTAGTTGGATGTGAAACGAGATAATAGGAAATTCTCAACAGATATTATGAAAAATTGAGGGAAAAACTGGCAAATTACGGAAATATGAACTCCGGAAAAAAACAAAACCATTATTGATACCCTCGTTGTCATGATGAAATTTCATTTCGTTTCAAGTTTTTTTTTTATTAAATGACGAGGAATATTTTTGTTTGAATAGTATATTGAGAATTACTTCTAGTTTTTTTGGGGGAATTGGAGAATTTGTGGGCACGTCCAACTGTTGGTGGGAAAGAAATTCAATGGAAAATAAAAAATCAATACGAGTGATAAAATGAAATTGATTAAATTCTAGAGAATTCCCTTTCTCCCAATTAAATTTATCTCAGGTGAAGCGGTTACTGGTATTCACTGGAAAATAATGTTAATTTTAAAATAGAGACTACATCATCATTTGGTCTTAGAAACTTCTTGAAAGTCCAGTCAAAACAATAATTGAATTTTCAATTTCTGGAATTTGAATGAATTTTCAATTAAAAACGTGAAAATGAAAATTGAAAAAAAAAATTAAAATTCTTTATTCCTCCAATTTCGTTCCATTCTTCCAATAATTACTTCTATATTCAAAGGATTAATTGCCTACAACGAAGAATTTCACAGAAATCTCGTCACTTTGTCGCTCTAAAAAATTTGTGCATTTTTCCACTGGAAATGTAATTGTGTCAAGTGTAATTGTCGATCACTGTTGGTAATTTAAATAAAATTCTCTTGCCACAATTAATCGGTTCTGTTAGCACCAGAGAATACTGGAGACTCGACTAGGCAGGGGCTTGCATGATTTAAACGTTGAATATTCAGTGGCAATTGCCGTTTCGCCAGTGACACATGAAAATTATTGCAGTACATGCTCTCAGGGGGGCGATGCGTGGGTGATGCACATCATGTGACGATGTACTCATATTATTAAGAAATGGTCTGATTTATCAACTTCTCGTGAGTCCTTTCTGATAGCAGATTGTCGACTTGTCGACAGATCAAGAACTTTTTATTTTCTCATTGATCGTAATTGTCGCTGGTCACCTTGAGATGTCAACATTCACTTGATTACTGACATCTTGGGGTTTAGAAAAGACATTTTGGTGAATGTACGGAGAAAATAGTTTTATTACTTCCAGGACTTAAAGCCTTTATCCGTGAAATTGTTGTGCGTTTTTACGTGATGCAATGTTGATGATTGAAAAAAATAGGTAATACTCCCAGCAAAAACCAATTGTTATTACCAATTACATTTTGTGGTCAATAACGGATTTATCTGTTTAAACTCTTGGAAGTAACTAATTAGTTTAGTGTTTTTATCATTTGTTCTTAACGAATGCTCAATGAAAAATCAACAATGGGAAGAAAAAAAAATTTTTAATCTAAAAAGCGAATCAATTTATCAGTTGCGCATGCGAAGAGTTTCCACATAAATTCATAAAATTGTTCTTAATCTTCATTTCCGGGTACATAATAATTATGCATTCCGTCGATTACTCAAATCCCAGCACTTGATAACTAATTACTTCAATCATGAGCGACGCATTGCATTATCTATCCAAATTTTTATGAAACTACAGAAAAACATCTCATGAAGTCCCGGAAATTTATTTACTTCGTTCCACAATTTCAATCGGATTAGATAAATTACTTCTTACATTAATTAAATAATGAATTAAATTTACCAATGCTAAACAAATTCACGAAAACTAATGAAAACTAAAGAAAACTAATGAAAAGAGCGGAGATTTATTTATATAAACCCTTTAGACAATAATTTTTTAATTGCGTTATCCCAAGTATATTTACATGACGGACAATTTTCTTCCGAGTCCATCCGATTACGAATAGCGCGGTCGTTTGATAACGAGGGTGAAGCCACCACTAGCCACCACTAGCCACCACTAGCCACCACCAGCCACCACCAATTTCCTGATCATAATTAAAATAAAAAATGTCTCAAACGATTGAATTGCAATTGCAGGTACCAAGGGGTCCTCACCGTCCTGGAAAAGGTGCATACTGGGCCCTCCACCCAGCGGCCCTATCAATGTTCGAAAACGGTTCCCTGCTGAGACGTCGCAAACGCTTCAAGCTCCACAAGCCTGACAAAGAGCTGCTGAAGTCAGAATTACAGGCGCTAGCATCATCAATGCCACCACCGCACTCAGAGCCACCAGGTGTATCAGCCCCAGTGTCAAGTACCACAGGAAGCCTGAACGCAGCAAATCTCCACAGACTCCGTGAGGACCTCCTCCGATGGGAGATGCAGGAGAGGAGAATGATGGTAGCATCAACGGGTGGATCAGGTGGTTTTGGTCTTGAAGCAACAGCGGAAACAGCATCAAGCTACTATCTCCTGTCAGCAGAGGCAAGACAACGCCTGAGTAACGGCCCAATCGCTGATCCAACGGAAGTCGCAAGACCATACGACACATCCCTCCTGCAAAATGGCACCTGGTCCTTCTCAACATTCAATGGTACCTACATGAGTCACCTTCCCGCTTATCTCCAGTCCTCCAGACAATCGCTTCTCACATCAGAAATGCCGGACAATCGAGCAATTTGCACGCGTATTCCACCGATGGAGAGTGGCTCAGCCGTCGGTTCACCACGTGACATCCCCTACGACATCTACAGAGACAGGTTGTACGATGACGAACAATCCCCAACATTACCCTCGAAAATCTATCGACCACCCGACATTGTCTTCGGTTCGAGCTCATCACCGAGATTATCACCGAGTTATGCTGATGGTACTGATGTCGCTGGTATTGATCAGAATACACCAAGAACCTCACCCTCACTCGAGGCAACTGTTTTACCTCTCTCCCATCAAACAAACAGTCACAAAAAAGCCAAAAAACCGTTCACTATTGAGAATATTATTGCACCAGATGATGATGACGATGAGGATAAGGATAGAGTCAAGGAGCATGAGGATATTAGGAATAGTGAGACTGCACTGTTGATACCAAGACCACTCTATGCTGGATACTCTATCACTGCCTCCAGGCCCTATGGAACTGCAACCTGAAAATACAAGGTTTTTTTTCTTCTGTCTTGTGCAGGTCATACGGCTTCACTTCAGGCCGGTACTATTCCTCTTATTCTCATTATCGCAATTTTTCCGCCAAGTTTTAACTTTAGTTTTTGCGCCACCTGAGAGGGACATGTTCAATCAATGCATAATAACCTGACAATTTGATTATTTATTGTCAATTGAAGATGTCAATTGAATTATTAAAAATTCGTGCAGTTGCATTGATAATTAATGATTGTTGTCCTTGGCTGATGATGTCCGACTGATAATGATTGAGTGAAAATTGTTGTAATTTTAAAAGGGAGACGATAAATTGATTGAATTCGGGGAATTATCCGTGTCCTCGAATTAATTCATTCGCTCAAATGATTTTATTAGGAATTCAGATACACTGAGAGAAATATTCAATAAAAATTACGTGTATTTTCCGTAATTCTGGAGCGAAATGTGGTTGTCGGAAATTTTACGGAACTGTCACGTAATTTTTATCTAAAGTCACGGAATTTTTCCGCGGTGTTCCATAATTTTTATCTGAATTATCGGTGAAAAATAACGATACCGTCACTTAAATTTTTCGAATCAACACCGTAATCGGTAAGTGAACTGAAAATTCCGTAATTTTTACTAAATATTTCTCTCCGTGTAATAGATCACTCGATTTACAATCGATTGTCGAAGAAATTATCATTCCAGTGGTGGTTTTATCGAGGAATTGTACCGTTTCTCTTGATGCTAAATATCGAGACTGTGGAAAACTTTTAGCGATCGATGTTTTTTCCCTTCTCTCTTAGTCTCTGAAATGTGGAGGCAGACGGTGGTTTGTTGTATGTCTGCAATGAGTGATGTAGATGGGGGGTGATGATTATCTAGAGATAATAAGAAGGTTTTTCGACTTGTTGGTGTGTTTTGACTTTGAAATAAAAGTTCGAAATGCCGATAAATGAGAGGAGAATATATATAAAATATATATAGATCGGTGCAATGTAGGAAAGCGTAGGTTTGAATAATCTGTATCCCAGTGATAATGCCGTTATTTCAATTGTACTATCGAGTCTGTTTCGACGAATGTATTTTTATTATCAACTCTTCTCCGTAATCGGACGACTTCGTATGTGCGATATACCCAAAATATTATTCTGCATTTCGTATGGATGATTTCGGGTGCAAGTGACTTGTGGAGACAGAAAAAGTATTTGTAAATGTACTAGGATTATACGTGAATTAATAAATTATTGTAAATATATATACAAATATGAAACTGGCATTTGTTATTTGTGGAACGGTAGATTTTATTAAAAACGGTATAGAATGGGAAATTTGAGATCAAATTGAAATTTTGGAAATTGGAATTGCAATTTTTTTTAATCTTACGTAAAATTGTTTTATTTAACCGTCAACCAGCAGCAATATTTATTAAACTAGAGGAAATTCTAACATTTTTACGAATATTATCTAATATTTTTAATTACTCATTCATTCATTTTTTTAATGAAAATTTTGGGACTCGAGTCGATTGGTTATTAAGCTATCGAGATGTATTTTGTCGACTGCTCCTCTCGATTTAATCTCTAAACTCGTTCTTTATTTCAGTTCCATTTTTCTCCAGCACGTTCAGTCTCATCCTTAATCAGAGGAGAGGCAAAATTCAAGGAGGGACTCCGAGACTGCATTATTCTTCTTTCCTCTCATCCGCATTCTCTCTCCTGATCCCTCGATTTTCGGCTAGTGCTCTTCCCACGTTTAAAAGGCACAACATTTGGTGAGGGTATGGGGGCCTTTGATGGAGCACCGGCTTTTGAAATTTAAACAAATCATCATTAGTCCGAGCGCATATAATTTGTTTGTTTGTAGGCGAAAGCGTCTTCCGTATATTCTCAGAATAAAATGTACAACGCACGTTTTCTTCTGCCCTATTCTCTCCTTTTTCAATATCAAAAATTTAAATTGAATTTCTAGTAAAAAACGTCAATTTTTCGAAAACGATAAAATGAGGGGAAATATCTCTAGAACTTGTCATTGATGAATCATTTAAATGAAAATGCTGATAATTCAATTATATTTATTGTACTACCTTAAAGTGCACCATGAACATGAGAATTCAAGTCTTTAATGAGTAATTAATTATAATTTAAAATGGAGATCCCAATTTCCTTAAATATTCATTATAAATCAGAGATTCATTATCTATTTTTAGAGGAAATCAAAGCAATTCGAAGACATATAATTGAAAATTGAGATGGAACTTTAACCAGTGAACTGCCCTTTAAAATGATTCCTCTCTCAGATTGGAAAATCTATTCAATTAATTGTTATTGACGTGAGGACTAGAATTTATTGAATATAATAACATTTTCATTATGTTTCTGACACTCGACAAAGTGCCGATGACGTAACAATGTAATAATCGAGTTGAGTATTCAATAGATTTATTCCCTCGGTTTGTATCATCATTTGGGCAGGACTTATTTGTAATTTCACAGTGATGATATTGAGTTATTTTGTGAGGCGTAATGATTATTTAGGTGTAGCAATGATAAATGTTTCTGTAATGATCGGAAATGAGGAATGAAAAGGTGGATAGCGTTTGATGAAACACTTGGGTTTCATTCAGGATATTTTGAATGGCTCAAATCAATAGGCACATTAGTTATTCCGTAAATAAAAAAGAGAATTACTGATCGTGTTATGCTATCCCCTGACGTCTGCGCGTATATTCATTCGTCACGCGATTACCCAACTAACCAACTGGGGATCACGAAGATACACGCAATTAACGTCCTACGGGTAGGTCAACGATGTCTGAGCCATTTTCGGTGGATTTTATTTTTTCTCTTTCGAGACGTTAATTACAGGGTAGAACAAACGAAGTTTAATGATTAGAGGTGATTCTTGCTCGGTGAAAAATATTCACAGAATATTGTGACAGATCTGTTAACGCGGGGCAAAGTGTCATTTTTTTAATAATTCGGAAGTAATTGGAAGGAAACATTACGGACTGGAGAAAAAATTCGGGTTAGTTTAGTTTCGAATTTTCAAATTTCAGTGAGTCCCTGATACTTTTTTAAAAATTTTGAATTTTCATATTCTAGTGAATACCTCCTTGATTTTTATGCTCCCCTGATACTTTTTTGAAAATTTTGAATTTTTCAATTTTAGTGAATATCTGCTCGATTTTCATTTTCCCCTGATTTTTTTTTCGGAAATTTTGAATTTTCAAATTTCAGCGAATACCTCCTCGATTTTCATGTTCCCCTGATACTTTTTGAAAATTTCGAATTTTTCAATTCCAGTGAATACCTCCTCCATTCTCATGCTCCCCTGATACTTTTTCAAAAATGTGGAATTTTCAAATTTCAGTGAATACCTCCTCCATTTTCATGCACCCCTGATACTTTCTCAGAAAATTTCGAATTTTCAAACTTCAGTGAATACCTCCTCGATTTTTTTTTAAACTCCGAATTTTCAAATTTCAGCGAATACCTCCTCGATTTTCATGTCCCCCTGATACTTTTTCAAAAATTTCGAATTTTCAAATTTCAGTGACTACCTCCTCGATTTTCATCCTCCCCTGATACTTTTTCAAAAATTCCGACTTTTCAAATTTCAGCGAATACCTCTTCGATTTTCAGGGTTAGTTTAGTTTTTTATTTTACGAAACTAGACGTTGAAATTAGACCTCACGTTTACGGAAGGTGAACGGTAATGTCATTTGTCCATTTATTTTTATGTGTAAATCCTAACAAACAATCGTTAATCCATTTTTAAATATAGTTCAATTTTTTTTAGATGCAACTGTAGATCCTTTGGCGGGTGTTTATTGAATGCAGGGTAGGATGGAAAAGGGGGAAAATAATTAACTCAATGTGACATGCGATAATAATTGAACAATAGCGTCTTCAATTCACTCCCATCAGTTTTTTAATTCTTTTGGGGGGTGAGGAGTAAATCTCCAACCGTGAAAGTGACTGGCCAGTCACACCAATCGGTGGTGAGCTCTTGGTTTTTATTCCATCACTATAAAAGGCACGTGATGGGTGCAAACTCGAAGACAGAAAGGAATTAGTTGAGTCATCGTGGGTTAGTTTTGGTCATTCAAGAGGTACAAGTCGGATGTTCCGGAGTTTTTGTACCCGAAGAAATCATCTTATAAACAAACTGACCGGAAATATCATCAAGTGGTGAATCATTCGACTAATATAAAGTGGTGCATCCAGAGCTCAATGATCCAGGTCTATTAAATATCGTTCGATCTCAAAATCTATTGATTTTACGTAAAAATTTGAAAAGGCACTTTTTCGGGGGAATTTAGTTAGCTACAAAAAATGTCTTTTCGAATTTCCGCCTTGGGTCGATAGTTTTCGAGATACATCGATGATTGCACGGCGAGAAATATTCAATAACGGAACTGGCAATCGCTCGCCGATTACGGAAGCGACTCAGAAAATTTAAGTGGCGGTTATCTCTCACTGGAAATTCGTACAATAATTACGGAATGCTCTGAATTCTTCACTAATCAATCAATTAATTCCTGGGATATTTAAACTCTTCAACATTACAATTCCAATTTTCATGAATTTTCACAAACAAAAAAAATGAGCGATCGTTTTCAATTAGAATTGTCCATAAATTTTTACAAATCTTTCCATTTGAGTTTGGCGCTCTCCATCTACTTTAAAACCGCAATTAATAATTTTCCTCAGTACATACTGAAAATGAAAAATATTAAATAAATTTTGTATTCAAATTTGAGTTTTGATAGTCTCCAATTAACAACTTGAAAATAAAAAAAATTCGACATTGAGATAAATTGTAAAATTGCTAGCCGTGTATTTCCCGCGTTCAATACATTATTTCCGTCGACTAAAAGGATCGATAAAGAAAACAATAACATATCCCAACAACCTCCCGCACTTTTCAAAACAATCCCGCAATTGAAATGACAGTTTTCACTCATCAAATATCCTCGGTACATATAATTTAACATTCGACCATTGTCAAATCGATAACCACATTGAACGTTTATACATGCCTATAAGCTTTATACATAATCCACACTGAGATGTCTTATTACGTGATCCTGACATCGGGAACTCGAGTGAAATCGATCATTTCCCCCAGTTTTCCGATACGAATAGACCGGTACATAGAAAATTCATAATAACAAGACAATGGATAAAGAGAAAACATAAAAATGAATACTAAAGGGTAACAAGGATTAATGTTTGATGAAACAAGGGAGAGGTGAATGATATTCAAGCTGTCCATCGATGTACAATGGTATATACTACTGATATAGCATGTACTGGGGGATGTACTGGGGGATGTACCGATGGCATGTACCGATGGCAAATTGGTACCCGAGATCCGATTATTCATGCGGCATTACGTCCCAGCCTTTCTGTCCCGACTATATACACCGACAAATGTATATAGTCCCGGGTATATAGAGGCGGTGAAGAAGAGCGGTGTCTTAACAAGGCAAAGTAACTCGGGTTGCTCTCGGTGCCTCGGGGAAGGCTATCCTGGACACAATCATCTCGGAAGAGATGAAGAGCAACAACCAAGTGCGACCAACCAATGTCAAGCCTTTTTACACTCAAACTTAACATTATTTTTTACCGGTACAGACTAGTATTGAAAAGAAAATATATATTTCATGGGATTTATATTCTTGACAGAGTTCAATATTTTCTTGGAAAGTTTCTTCGTATTTTTATAACTTTCAAATGGTGGGAAAAAAAATTAAATAAAAAAATAAAAAAACTTTGATTCAAATAAAAAATATTAAAAAAAAATTAAATAAATAAATTTAAAAAAATATTTAATTCAATCAAGTAAATTTTTTGGTTGATTCGATTTAATATTTTCATTTAATTAAATAATAATTTTAATATTATCTTGTATTTTTAGTGAGGTTAATTATTTATGGATTATCAACGTATGGGGTGGAGTAAAGTTTAAAGTATACTTTAAAGAGATATATTAATATGTGATTTTATACTTGATTTGATTTCGTATGTGGTGATAATCCAGGAATAATTCAAATATTATGAATAAATTCATATGATAATTTATAAATGAAAAAATTTGTTACATGCTGATGAGTAATTGTGCAAAAAATACTTGTTATGCCAATGAACTTCGAACTAAGAACTGATCGAACATCCGGAGTCCAACAACTAACGGTTCGGATCGATTTGAAAATATATCGAGAGTTGTCTGGATATTTTTTCCCTGGGGCATGTAAATAACATTTTGGTAAACAGAAATTTTCGTCTCGTGTGTACAGTGCAGGATTTGGGCATGCTTTGGCAGTATATATGTACTCAGACGCCCTATATACAATATCCATCTTACAACAGCCCTCGGTTTTGTTCGCGTGTCACGCAAAATGTTTCTCTTCGATTTTATACCCCCCGGCATGTCTTCGAGTTTCAGATTTTGTTGTTTTCCCTTTCTATTTTTTTATTTTTATCCCCTCCTCCCTCTTGCATTTTTCCCCTCCTTAACTTGAAGTTTCCTCGGGGATCTCGTATTTTATTCATTCGTCGGAATATATGATAAATCTAAAAGAAGAGAATGTTATAGGCGATGATTTCGGGGATTGAGACGTGCATGTCGATTGATTGGGGATATATTCTGTCGGGGCGGTGTCGGGGGTCGTGTTCTAGAACTTTTGTTGTTTTTTTGTTCCTGTGATGTTGCAGTTATACAGTATACCTTTCGGAAAGTTCTTCGTGTGGAGCTACTGGCGACTCATGAATAATCCTGAGAGGAAATGTCATCCAACACGAGGAGAAAACGGAATGAACTTTTTGAATTAAATAATACGGAGTTGTTATTTCGGCGAACTGCTACCATACGTTGGAAAAATTCGAGGAATTACCTGGGGGTTTCCCCAAAAAATTCCTCTGAATTTCTCATGGAACTCCACAGGTCAAGTTCTACCACAATTTTACACTGCAACAAAATGGTAAAATTACAAAATTGCACTTGCAATTTTAGATTTAAAAAATAATGAGAAAGTGACATGAATGTGATGTCTCATTATTGTTTATAAAATAAAGAAACATACAAAACATTTTTATTAAATTTCTATTGGAACTTTATAGAAATCCCTGAGATAAAATTATGGGATAAGATTTTTCATAATTAACATTTCCTTAAACTTTCAGTTGAACATGCGCGGGAGGGGGGCTGCGTAATTTCTATTATTTCTATTAGAAAAATCCACAAAAAGCAAATACAATCTTTCAATAGAATTCCACGAGTACTTGTAATAGAACAGAAAAACCGCAATGTTTTTCCCTCAATTCCTTCACACAACACGACATTCTGAGAGAAACACGAGAGACCGGAATATCGTGCCGTCGGCGCGAGTATTATTCGATATAAAAACACCGAGATAACGAAAAGAAAAAAAAAGAAAATAATCTATTGGTAAAATATAATACTGTTAACCAGTTTAGTAAAGTATTTTGAAATTTAACGGATTGCAATTTTCCCGATGTTTCCAAAAGCCATAAACAAGAAAAATCCTTGGAGTGAAGGAATAAAAGTAAATTGGTAGAATATGTGTTTCTTATGTGTTTTTAGCCGTAAATAGATAGCGAAAATTTAGGTACAGAGAATATGCCTGAGGTAGAGAAATGTATACACGTACGAGGTACAAGAGAAGATGAAAAGATGAAAGGGTAACCGGGGCCCTTTGCCAGAGTGTTTGCGAGACCGACGTTTCGCCTCCATTTCTATGTACCCATATAACATGGACACATGTTTGCGATTGTGTTCGCCGCCTCCATGTCTGGTCATCAACACCTGAGAAATCCTGAGACTCGTTTTCCATGGTTGCCTTCACTCCCCTTGCCAAACTAGCATCATCTTCCTCTTTCATTCCACTCGGGCCCCTCGCCACTTTCTTTGGTCTTTTGGGCCCCATGTGAGCTCATGCCTGCGGCAGAAGCCTCCCGTCCATAAGGTATATACTTATGTATCCCAACTGCCTATAACTAACGCACCGTGTATTCTAGCCTTGGCTGATGGATGGAATTCCTTCTACTTCTCTTCAATACAACGCCCCAATACCAAAAAATCCCCCTTTGCCTCCCCTTTGCCCCCCTTCACCCTTCTTCACCTTCCTCCACCCTCTTTCACCTCCTCCACCTTTACCACCTCTCTACATCCTCCCGTTCAAAAAACCTCTGAAATATCCCAAAATATTCCAAAATATCCCAAAATATCCCAAAATAT
>NW_011887745.1:582998-585396 GCF_000806365.1 Fopius arisanus | reverse complement strand
ATTTTCATCTTATTTCATATGTACAATAGATACAATGAAAAATACAATAAAAAATCAATGAAAAAAAGCATTTGGCAATTCAAAAATTTATTGAGTTTTATTTGATTTTTTTTTTTTTTTGAGTTGTCAGTATCGGCGAAGAGTGTGCCGAGTAATTTGAGTTCATCGAAAAAGTAATGGGTTTTAGTATGGACCGGTGGAGGTTAAAAAAAAGGTGGAGGGGGCTGGGGTAGGCGGGGTGGAGGAATGGTAAAGAAATAGAAAGAGAGAGTCAATGAGAAAGATAATGAGGGAAGACAAGGGGAAATGCGATGAGTGTCGGAGGATGGACGCACCTGTGTTGAGAGCTTGTGCCAGAGCCACGCTGTCTGGTGTTGTTGGTGTTGTTGTTGTAGTTGTTGTGGTAATGGGGATCGAGGGGAGGTATCAGTATATTTAGTCTCTTGTCTGGTTGGGGCCCCATTCGCACACCTCATCTCCTGATGGACCCTCAGCTCCTCTTCAGCTCTCTCGTGTATATGAGAAATCTTTTGCCAGAGCTCGAGACAACTCCGTACAAAGGCGGCTCTATAAATCACTTGGTCGATGTAACCCATAACCTGCCATTCTCCGTTTACTATACCTATGCCGCCAACTTTCTGCCATTCAAAGGCCAACACACCCCCGGAATATCATGATCACATTTTTCAACATCATCAGGATCGCTTTGTTCATGTTTACTTTTTCTATTTACCATAAACTATTCCATTTGCATCGGACAATCATTCGGCGCGTGTTCATGGTTAAGTATGTACTTCAATAAGTGAGTATATATGTATACTTCGATTAAGTATATGGTATGGCCTCTATTATTCTATTTTTTTAGGTTTTTCGGAGGGGATGTTCTGTGGGTTATTACACTGAGAGAAATATTCAATAAAAATTACGTGTATTTTCCGTAATTCTGGAGCGAAATGTGATTGTCGGAAATTTTACGGAACTGTCACATAATTTTTATCTAAAGTCACGTAAATTTTCCGCGGTGTTCCGTAATTTTTATCTGAATTATCGGTGAAAAATAACGATACCGTCACTTGAATTTTTCGAATCAACTCCGTAATCGGTAAGTGAACTAAAAGTTCTGTAATTTTTACTAAATATTTCTCTCCGTGTAGTGTTAACACTTGATCAATTTTTTTATTGTTCATATTATTAACAAGATTTTCAGTTTTTTAGTTTCAAAAATCACTTGTTGTTCATATCACATGTCAAAGGGAATGTACTAGATGCATCAATCAATTGTCCTAGACTCAGAAATAAAACGGTTTTTTCACAAATCATTTGACGTTTTCGAAAATTTATTAAAAATACTTTATTACAAACCAGATCTTCACAAATAAATTCTACCCAAACCCTCCATTTTAATTATTAAATAAATATCCAATTATGATTTTAAAAATTCATTAACTTAATGATGAATAAAAAAAAATTGAAACCGACTCACAGGATTTTTATGAGTAATTAGTATATGTATTACGTAATTATCATTTTGTATATTTTCCCGGGTCTATTCGATTCGATAAAAAACAGTACAAAATCGATCAAAAAAAAAGACAAAGGACCCAGGATTTTTTTTTCCCATTGAGGAATATACGACGTCAAGGTGCAACGAACCGGTACATTGGAATTTCATGGAATAAATCCTCGCTCTCCATTTCTTTATACGCTGATCTGTTCTTTTTTTAAAAAAATAGGGACTGCATAGAAACAACCCCATCGGGGTAACCTTCCCTTTTATGTTGAAGTATTTTTATATACACTACATCGACATGAAAATTTCAATAAACGGAAACGAGATATGCACGCATCGTTAAATCCAAAAGCATCTCACTGGGTATACGAGTTAACTTTAGTAACAGACTTTTTATTTTTCACGGTTTATTTAATTCAAGTGGATTTGTAACTGGAATGGATGGCCGATTGCGTGTGCGATTAAAACTGGGTTATGGCTATTTTATGGTTGCGATTATGTTGGTAATAGCGAAAACGTGTAATTGTGTGAATTAGTGAAGAGTCGAGACATAAAACGAATCGAATTTAAATATTTCTGTTCGTGCGGTTAATTCTTCATTTCGCTTTATCGATTTTCTACGATCGATTAATTTCGAAAACTATCGATTCCAATTGAAACACTATTAACTACTTGTTCCTAAGTAATTAAATTTTCGGTGCCCCGAGTTATTCAACCAAAAAAAAAAAATTCTGGATAAAATTCCCCGAAAAATCTCCCAAATTATTCAACCAGAAAAAAATTCTGGACAAAATCCCCCGAAAAATCTCGCAAAAAACCGAATTGTTTCGCTTTTTCTTTATATCGAGTGGTATAATGATTATACCACTCGATATAAAGAAAAAGCGA
>NW_011887745.1:555833-582553 GCF_000806365.1 Fopius arisanus | reverse complement strand
ATAAAACAAATTATTAATCGATATCCCGTTGACAATATATACAGCTACATAATTAAATAATCAACACACTGAGTATAAATATACGTAAGTGCGTGTGTCTGATCGCAAAGGTGAATTACTACTTGAGCTCCAGGCAGTGCGCAATCGTGGCATCGAGTAATAAAAATATCCCTACGTACAATATTTTCCCATTATTCACTTGTTCGGGTGTATGAAGGAGTAACAATTGAAAAATTGCCCTTTGGATGGCGCGTGCCGCCCCAGCAGCGGCAATGATTCAATGAATTCTGCAAACACCGCACTCTGGAGGGCCCCGACCCCGTCGGGGGTAGAGGGTGAGAGAACAGCCTACCACCTCTTCACGGCTCTTCGCCATGACAAGCTTACGCTCTTAGTCCGACTCGTCGAGAATTATTAACAATCCCTACGCCACTATCGCTGAATTAAAAAAATTCCCCCATTCACCCCCTTAAACCCCTCACCCTCTCACCCCCTCACCCTCTCACCCCCTCACCCTCTCACCCCTTCTCCCTCGCGCCCACCGGCGCGGGTAAGACGAGAATTTTTATTATACGGTAAAATCACCTTGAGTCTCTCAAATTAATAACGGGCGCAATGAGAAATTAATAATTGAATTGGGTATGTCTTCGGAAATTACGAGGGGGTGAGGGAGGGGGTGGAGGGACACGTTAGGGAATTTTTACAGAATTTTTTCAGTTTTTTGGTGATTTTACCTGAATTTCTGGGATAAAATTATGGAATAATTGCACTCGAAATTTTTGGAGAATTCTTCATTGAGAAATTCGTTAATTTAGTTGTTTAATAGTCTTGTAATTTATTTAATATTGCGGCAATTCTTTAGTTGTTAATTCATAATTGTGAAGTTAAAAAATTGTGAGAATTGTGGAACAGTCCGGAAATAATGTATATTTGTGAGTGGAGTTTGATGAAAATGTATTTCAATTGGATATCTGATTAATGAGCGATCACGAATTATTGCGGAGCAGGTGAGCGTTGAACTCCCTAGAATATCGAAGGGCTGGAAAAAATTATATCATCCTTAACATTCAAGGATTAACGAGTGATCATCATCCTCAAAGCCCCTCGCACGAAATGAAATATATCCCACACGATAAATGACTCGTGTCTACTTAACCCTAACAATAAATCGTGCCAAATGCATGCCATACAATCATCTCCGATTGCTGAGTGCATCTGTGGTTTACCGGAAGTAATAGAATAATAAGGAAGCATGTAGTAATCAACATTCCACATGGACTAATTAATTCGGTGAAAATATATCACATGCATTAAAAAAAAATATTTTTTTGTCTCAAAATCCAGAATTTATGATTTAATTATTTTGCCGTGTTCTATTCAAAATATTTATTCATTTATTTATTTATTTATTTATTTATCTATTTATTTATTTATTTATTTATTTATCTATTTATTTATTTATTTATTTATTTATTTATCTATTTATTTATTTATTTATTTATTCATTATGTGCCGAATCATCTTAATTAACATTTGAACTCCCAAAAAATTTGCGTTCCATCCCCTTTCCAGACATCTAAACCCCAAATTCCCTACCCTCCCCAAATCCTCCCCGAAAATTCCGTGAAATTTCGACCTTGAATAACGCCTCGTAAGTCTCCATAACTCACACCCAAAATTTTAATCAATTCCCAATAATTACGCCTCCCATAAAAAATAAAAATAAAAAATCATCCCTGCGTATAGAGCATTCCCCTCGGCCACAGCCGCAAGAATGCCAGCAAATGATTTTAACGTTCACCAAGAAAATAATAAAAATAAAAAGTCGCCTGTTTGCCCCGAGAGTGAGCACTCAGTAACACGTGTTTGCACTAGTGTGCGTGTGGCCCGAGGGGAATTTAGCGTTCCGGGCGATGTATTCGCCAACAAAATGGCGGTGATTCTTCATCCCGTAATGGCCGCAAGAGCTCACTCTCCCTCGCCTTTTATTGCTCATCATTACAATTATTATTATTTTTTATTATTGAAGATGCATATCAACAGCGGGTGATTGGACACAGGCGTTAAGTAGTCTTCAGCCCACTGGTAGGGGTGAGGGGGTTTGGGGGGGTTAGGGGAAAGAAAAATGCAATAAAAAATAAATGAAATAAAATAAATAAAGTAAATAAAATATATAAAATAAATGAAATAAATAAAGTAAATGAATAAATAAAATAAATGAAGTAAATAAAGTAAATAAAATAAATAAATAAATGAAAATTGCTTTTCCCCCGGTCTTTGTTATTTTCCATTGGATTTTTATTTTTTTTTATTGCTCATGTTTCTTGACCAGTCGAAACTATAAAGACACGCTCACTCGACGAAGAGTAACACAAATGCCAGGATGAGGAAGAAGGGATTGGCCATACTAGCGCGCGCCCCAAGAGTTATACAGAGGAATGGGCATGGCTATTTTACTTTTATGGCCTCAGCTAATGCACCCTTTGTGTAAGCCGTGGCTTTCCGTCGCGGTTAGCAAACCTCCTTCACTTCTCTCACCATTTTAAGTTCCTCCCTATCTCCCTCCCACCGCACTCCACCAGTTTCATGTGTTTTGTACGACTGGGATGTCCCTCTTTTCCTTTTCATTTCTCCAGCGGGCTACCATATACGTGATATTCAATTAACGCGTCATTGCGCGGTCCAACCATCGGCCCAGGGGGACATACCCCTATTTTAATTTATTTTTTTTATGTTCTCCATGTGGGTTTGCATTTTATTGGACTTTGGGGATGGGGATGTGCACTGAACAGGAAATTTTACCCATTTTTTATTCATTCGTGGAAAGAGAATTCCCGAAATTTTTTGAAAATTTCGAAAAAATATTACGATTACTTTTTTTTTACCTGGGCATTCAAATTACAAAACCCTAAATATCGGACTCGAAGAATTACGACCCAGGAATTGAAACTTCTGAAGAAGATTTTTGTTTGAGAATTTAGAAGACAGAAATTCTTAAAAGCACTCGGTGGGTCAGTTATTAAAATTTAGAGCGCCTGCAGATAGAAATAGCAAATTGCAGTACCAGTGAGAATATTTTTCGTCAGAGATAATATTTTCCATCTCGTGTTATTTCTCGTTTCTTTTTTTTCCCTGTGAAAGACTCCCCGTGCGAACAATGGAAGATTCGTTTTACTCACGCTCATTCTTCACGTTATGTGACATTTGCAATCGATTGTACAGTAGAGGTAATTTATTTTAAATAACACGGGTCGATTCAGTCTGAATTTGTTCCGGTCATCCATGTATACAGCTCACAGAAGTCAAGAAGAATGACTATTATTCCCCTAGCCGCAGTTGCATCGTGCTGTCATATTTTATATCCAGATGAAAACAAGGGTGCTGAGGGGGAAATTATTCACCGTAAACACAATGTCACACGTTGTCCCACTCGGTACAAATAAAAATAACGCTTGTAATGTGGATATAATAGAGTGGAGGTTACATCTACCCCTCATATAGCTCATGTATTTACAATAATGTACACGAGCTCGTCAAAATGTGAGGCTCACTCCCCTACGATCTTCCCATCATCCGTGACGATAAAAATTCGACACACGACCGATGAAAATATTTGAATTCCAATTGATCAGAATTTATCAATTCTCACCCCAAGGGCTTGCTAATTATTTCTCGATTTTATTTCTCACCCAACGTTTCACGGTTTTCAAAATAAATACTATCCTTAATTACCGTAATTATTTCAATAATTAAAGCGAATGACGGATGTTTCATTTACTGAACACCTGCCGCCTATCAACATCATTACACCTGCAACTCCGAAATCACAAGATTATAAAAATTCTTCGGAAAAATTCTAGCACTAATCTGTGAAAACTAAACATTCCAATTTCAAATATCTAATATTATTAATTGTTTATAAAAACAAGAAAAAATCTCTGTACCTATATAACCCACCCAATATACAATATAAAAATCTAAAATAAATATCTAAAAAAAAATCGATTGATTTTAATAAACTTTATTGATAAATAATCCAATTAATTCATTAATTCATTAATTTTCTCCTCGAAATATAACATGTATCCGTGTATATATACTTGACTTAATAAAGTATACTTGATTCAAGTACGTACATTTAACGGTGAACTCCGGTAGAGATATTCCTCTCGGTGGCTGCGTCCTCTGTCGCATGTAACAAGCCTCATTACTTATGTGGTGCTCATTATTTTGACAGCCCTGATCGACCACCGTCCATCACTCCCCCCCTCTCCCCCCTCTTTTTTTTCGGTACTTCTCCTTTATTACCCCCCACCCACTTATCATATACACACGAACGGGCGCGCTTGTATTATAACCAAAACTCGGAGCGGCGGTTAAATGCTGTGCCGCCAACTTCGATATCATAAATCTGCCTTAAAGAATGGCCCTCTCGGGTGAACCGAAGCGTCGTTATTAATTGGGGCTGGATGAACGAGAGAGAAATCCGCAGCCCGATTCGTCCGAGAGGAGTCAATTTTAATTACCCCTTCCACCCTCAATTTCATCTCTTTTTTTTCATTTTCATTCATTTTTAATCGCTCCCTTTTTGCTGCAACGAAATTCCGGGGAACAAAAGCCATCAAACTTCTTTCAAGTCCAGCCCCATCATTCAATCACTCGTCTTACTTCTGGTGGTTCGGGTGTCATGAGCTACATTTTTTTTTTTCGAATTTTTGCTTCATTTATTGGTGTTTTTTTGGTTTCATTTATTGGACGATTTTTCGTTCCATTTATTGCACCCCAATCTGCTGATTTTTTTTATCAGTCTGCAGTGCCTCCAAGTGATCTTGCAATTTTAAATAATGAAAATGTGATGTTGATGAATGTTAATTAATTGGTTAATGAGACTTCACTAAGGATTTATTAATTTACACTCGAGATTATTTATTCTCTCGAGGAGGAAAACAATTCTCAACCTCAGAAAATGAAATAAATCCGACGTAATTGGACCAGAAGTAGACAATAATGTTCCTTATTCAGAGAAACTGCTGGTTGTTAAATTGAGAACTTTGTTGTTGCTTCTAAGTGCTATTACGTAGTTTATAGTCCAGTGAAAACTCGGCGGACTGTTAGGATCGAGAGTTCCAATAGGAGATTGTTCATACGTGATGATTTCTAACAACTAAAAAAAGAATAAAAAAGAATTAATTTAAACAATAATCTCAAAAATTATTCCAATTTCTACACCAATTTTTCCTAATATTCAATAAAAATACAATTCACACAAAATATCCTCATGAATTAATTTCAACTATTTTCAATTATTTTCAATTACCAAAAAAATGATTTTTCAATTGAAAAATATTTTTTGGGGACACGTTTATGTGTAACTATAAATAACAATTGCGTGTCGCTGCTTTCACGACCTGTGGGGCAGTAAAAAATGTAAAAAATCATTAAAAAAGATAAAAAGATGACAAGTTGTCACTATATAGTGAGATCCGAGGGATTACTCGTGTTCATCTGATGGGGTGCGTTGGACTAAACCCTATACTAATTGTGAGATAAGCCACGGTGATTAGAAAACGTATGTACCTCGGTTAACCCGGGATGATGTTATCTAAACCCTTAATTGCACCTTGTCGTATCCAGTGCTGCAACTCTCTAAACACCGAGTGCATATGGACTTTAAAATATCTCAACCTTTATAGCCGCGGAAAGTTTGCTTTCTAACAGTACAGATAAACTATAACTTCTCCATCTATAAATATATGTTTAGAATGTAGAGGAGTAATGATCGTAATGGGATCCATATCAATACCAAAGACGGAAGTGAAAGTCGTAATAATACGTAAAACTAACACCAAGGGAACGACCAGAAAAGATGGAGAAAACTCGGTGGACTTTTTTTTTTTTTATCATCACTTTGGAGCAGAGAACTCAAACTTCTCAAATTATTTATGCATCTGCTCTATGTACGTTGTGGAAAATTCCGGTTTATTTTGAGATTTAACATTTTCAATTGAGACTGCCTGCACGGAGAGAAATATTTAGTAAAAATTACGGAACTTTCAGTTCACTTACCGATTACGGAGTTGACTCGAAAAATTTAAGTGACGGTATCGTTATTTTTCACTGATAATTCAGATAAAAATTACGGAACACCGCGGAAAAATTCCGTGACTTTCGATAAAAATTACGTGACAGTTCCGTAAAATTTCCGACAACCGCATTTCGCTCCAGAATTACGGAAAATCCACGTAATTTTTATTGAATATTTCTCTCAGTGTATGTACTTCAATAAGTGAGTATATATGTATACTTCGATTAGGTATATGGTATGGCCTCTATTATTAATAAATATTAATAATATTATAATATTATTATAAATTGTAATCGGAATATTTTTTCCAAATTTTTGAAAAATTTGTCAAAATCTTTCTAAAAAATAAAATTGTTCTGTTTTCCGATTTTTGTTTTTTGTTTGTTTCATAAAAAAAAAATTCTGAAAAGTTCTCCAGAAAGTTTTTGAAAATTTGGAAAAAATATTCCGATTACAATTTTTTTTTTACCTGGGTGATTTGAAAATTCAAAATATTAATTTGAGATTATCAGAACTCAAGTAAAATTGTTATAAATATTAAATAAATCGGGTGACACTCCAAATCCCAAATCTTCAAACCATCATCCTTTTTCAAAAATTCTTCCCACCAAACCAAGAACCAAAAAATCATTACCTAAAACGAAATAATTGCTCAAGAAAAATCGGTAATCTTGATGACCAAATATCCAGTAGAATTCCCATCAGCTCAATTCCCCAATCCCCTAAAAATTCGCCCAAAACCGCGCCCCAAAAAAATGAACTTCCAAAAAAAAAAAACAATAAAAAATAATATGAACCTGACTGATTTCTCCTCTCCTCCCTCGGCAATAACCTCCACCAACCCATAACTCCTCGAAAACAGAAAATTCTGAAGTTGGTGCATTATCCCCCTGCAGTTTATTGAAATGGTTTTATGAATGTTTCACCTGTCGATGGAGTGAATAACTCTAAGAACGTGCCCAATACTCGTCAAGATATTTTAACACGAATAAAGGTGAAAAGTATCAGGTCTCGCGCTCGTAATTTACAAAATTCACCGATCACCGATGCCTCCCCGACTGATGATGACCGGTCAGACATAAACCCGGTTAAATCATTTACGAAAGGATATTAGCATCCAATACGAGAAAACTCAAGTCGGGATATGATCTCGGGGCTCCTAACAAGGCGCATCATACTTGTTATATATAAACTACCTCCCCCCCAGAAAATACGCGATTGGAGGATGAATTCTGGGCAATTTCTCGGCTGGTGGAGCCGCACACGCGGTCACCCTCTTTGATGCTTTGAACTCTCACCGCGGCTGACCGATCCTCAGTGGTAATCATGCCAGCCTCGCCACGCCCCAAAAACACCTTCAAACCGATACAGGAAACAAGTAACAATACACACACGCATACTCACATCTCACATTGTTTCATACAATTTTATTTATTTTTTGTAACCCGCGCACCCACACCAATTGCCGGTGCTTGTTCGGGCCCTCCTTCCACGGCCAACGTCTGATGGCATTATATCGCCTCGGGAATCTGATTCTAAGACCCTATCAGGGCTGGAGAACACAAATCCTGATCCTATCGATTTATCCAACATCGATTTCCAGTTGATTCTTCATGGGTACCTCGGTGCAGTTGCACACGTGAGCAATCGCATTATCGCAATGTATCGAATCCTTTTTTCACGTTTCTACGGGTCAGGGCAAATTCACGGAGGAAAACCTGAGGTGAAGGACATTTTTTATCGGTTATTACTGTAAATTTCATTATACGCTTTATAATTATGTTTTCATCGGGCTTTTGAGAATCTTTTCAAATTTTCTGGTTGCTGCAATCGGAAGAGTTGAAATGGAGGATTGGATGAATCAAGTTTCACTTGGAGAGATTGACCTCTCCACGTTCATTAAATGTTTATTTATTTTTTGTGTTTTTTGTTTTGACTCTAATTGATTTTTCGACTCGATTTAAATTCATTACAAAACGATATGTGGTCCTTGGAGGATAAATTAAAATTTTCCTTTCGCAAAATCCGATTCCCAATTTTCCGTATCGTCTCAGAGTCTCGGAGGATAAGTAATGGTAAACGTACACTGAAAGAAATATTCAATAAAAATTACGTGTATTTTCCGTAATTCTGGAGCGAAATGTGGTTGTCGGAAATTTTACGGAACTGTCACGTAATTTTTATCTAAAGTCAGGGAATTTTTCCGCGGTGTTCCGTAATTTTTATCTGAATTATCGGTGAAAAATAACTATACCGTCACTTAAATTTTTCGAATCAACTCCGTAATCGGTAAGTGAACTGAAAGTTCCGTAATTTTTACTAAATATTTCTCTCCGTGTAAGGTAATTGGCATTCAGGGAGACACAGTTGGGGTCTAGAGACTCAATAAAAATCATACTTTATCATTCTTCGGGCAACCGCGCTTTCATGCTACTTTCTTTATTTTTGTTCCCCGGGCTTTTGTATAAGTAGGGGCGTGGGGACTTGGACTTGATAAATTCGGGGGTGAGGAGACTCAGGGTATGTCGGGGTAATGGCAATTGCACCGGTTTCTCGAGATAAATTGGGAGTGGAAGGGGAAGTGTATGGGTGTACATGTGTAGCATGTTTGGGGGTCGAATGGCATTGTCGATATGGCCTGATGGTTGCACGACCTTTTCACTCATTTTGACAATGCTCTCCCAGAATTTCTAGCAATATCCCATTTCCACACCCTAACATGATTTTAAACACCCGAATTCACTCAATTCTCCCCAATCCTTTAAATATTATTATATAAATATTATTTATATAAATATTATTTAATTACTGTATTAATAAATACATTATTTATAATTTTTATTAATAGCGTAAGGAATGTTAAACCGGGAATTAATTGTAGTGGGGACTACGGAACAATTGTTAATTTGTGGAGATCAGTAGAAATTTATTTGTAAATTTTTTTGTACATTTTGGTCCAGAGAGATGAGATGAGCATTAATTTTTGAGGGAATGAAGTAAAATTGCTTGAGCATTGAATTTTTCCAGAAGTCAGTCATAAAATTTTATTGCTTTAAAAATATCTCAAAGTGATTTTCCACGTTTCACAAAAGAGAATAGACAGGGTAATGATCAAAGTAGTTACAAGGAGTAGTGAAAATATGGACTGACAATGTTTATCCCTCCTCCATGACAATTGCGATGCGATAAGGTCCAATAAATACATGGAGGTTCAACTGATGTTTACACAACAGGAAGTTCTTTGAACGGTGAATCGAAACGAGAGTAGATATATGCTTGGCTCATAAACGCACAATGAAGGATAATATACCCTTCTTTAAAAG
The DNA here is from genome assembly GCF_000806365.1 of Fopius arisanus. NCBI lineage: Eukaryota > Metazoa > Arthropoda > Insecta > Hymenoptera > Braconidae > Fopius > Fopius arisanus. The sequence continues at coordinate 573,145 of NW_011887745.1, read as the reverse complement.
CTACCGACGGAGAAGTGCATGCTTGTATGCAGGTGTTCCCAAAAGGAATGCATTCGGCCCTTTACACTGAGAGAAATATTCAATAAAAATTACGTGTATTTTCCGTAATTCTGGAGCGAAGTGTGGTTGTCGGAAATTTTACGGAACTGTCACGTAATTTTTATTTAAAGTCAGGGAATTTTTCCGCGGTGTTCCGTAATTTTTATCTGAATTATCAGTGAAAAATAACGATACCGTCATTTAAATTTTTCGAATCAATTCCGTAATCGATAAGTGAACTGAAAATTCCGTAATTTTTACTAAATATTTCTCTCCGTGTGGTCTCGCATCGAGTCCATTTTGCGAATCCCGGAAAAAATATCCCAGGGAAAAAATATTTATATATATATAATATTATATATATATAAATAAATAACATTCAAAACGTGTTAAAACTCGCTCAATTCAATTATTTTTTAATTTAATTATTTTTTTCGTTGTCTATTTCTCCAGGGGCTCTAATTTTCCTATGGTCTATCAAATTGGGTGGGTTTTAACACGTTTTGGGTGTGTGGGCTATTTTTTCCGGGGATATTTTTTCCGCCTACCCCATTTTGCCTCGCTTTTTTAAACATATCATCACAGCCTTTTTCTATAAAAAAAATAACAAGACATTGTCAGTTGTATTCAAAAATATTCAAAGGTGAAAACGAGAAAGTTCTCCCAATCCAAAAAATTTTGCCATAATTCACCCTAACGCGTCGTAATTAAAAATTACAGTTTTTTACAAATTCACTTGGTGATTTTAAAAAATTGCAATGAGAATGATAAATTTTCGAAGGTAATTTTATTTGAAAATTTACTCTAAGTGATTTGCAGAATTGTTGTTTTTGTGTGAATTATCTTAATATTTCCACAGAATATAATAATTTTCGATAATTATTATAATAGACTGATTTTAGTAATAGTAATAATGATGACGTAATTACCATATTATTATTTTTGATTATTATAAAGTGATAAGGACTGTGTTGGGTTATTCACACTATCGCCATGCACTTTATGCAATTTGTTAAATGAACGTTTATTTCTTTACTCATTATTGTTGTTATTATCCCACTCTAGTACAATTCAGCTTACACTTTCACTTGACATTCTTTAAAACATTTACAAATGAGTTCAATATATTTATGGCCAGTTGCATCTTGGAATTTTTCTCTGAGAAAACGAGAGGAGAATTTGAATCTATTAAGCCACTTGTTATTATTTGAGTTATTGTTGGATAATGATTGGTCACAAATTCTATTCGTCCGATAATTACAATTTTTTGGTTGAAATTCCAACGTTTTTGTGGGATTTTAACGAAATGGGAATTCTCATTTTTACGACAAACTCGGGAGTTAAAACATCCGCGAGACAATTCGCTAGATTTCTCAACACTAAAAATTGCTAAAAATTGTTGTCCGTGCATCGTGCACTGAGTCATGTAACTATTTTAGTAAACGTGAAGTAGATAATTGTCTAGGATGTATTTTAATATGTATTCTAAATAAACAGATGGATTGTTTTTCTGGTGGAATGAGTGTGAGGCTGCTAATAGATATCCCTGTGGAATAAACTGTGGGAGAGAATAAGAATCAGTAAATTGTTGGATATATATATAGGTATATATGTAATGTTGGTGGAGAATTCCCTTGGGAGAACAATTAGACGTGCTGTGGTGCGAGTGCTTCTAGCTGCCAAATGGGCAGAAAATGTGGAATGAAAGAAAATGGAAGAACCATAATACAACATAAACCATAATGAGATGAGTTCGAGTGTACATATGTAATCTCATCGTACACATGATGAGCTCATGTTTCTAATCATCTTTAATGCATCCCCAACAATTCAATATTCAATTACATTTATTATTTATGGAGTTGTTCTCAAAATCAATTTTATATCGCATTTCAAAAAAGTATTGATTCATATTGAATTATTTGACTTTCGCTAAATTGGATTAAACCAGCTAGTAAAATAAATTAGCTTGAATCGATTGAAGAATCGGGCCCAATATTAGATCTGAATCAAGTCGACTTCGACCCGAATCAAGTGATAAAATTAACGTTAATAACGCCGACCTCGCGGTTTGCATCCTTTTAAGTCAGACGTAATTTCTCCCGTCACAAAACCAAATTTCCACGCAATTCACAACTTTTTTTTTTCTCTCCCCATCTACCATTACTATTCCATTTCCCCTTCATTCCCCTCCCTTGATTTTCCAAAAATTCCCTTTCCTCTCCCTTCCACACAAATACGAGAATTCCCAATAATTACAACAATTGCACAATAATCATTACCATACTCCTCATTAATACGATATAATGACGCACTTAATTTTAAGACCGATATTCTACAATCGCGAATACTTTTTACCGGTGTGGAAACACCTGTCGATCAAATGTGTCTCATTTCCGTCTCTCCTCAATTTTTATGAATATATTGTCTGCCATCGATTGTAAGATAGTGTGCGGTCGAAGAATAAGAGGAACGAGAGGAAGAGAAGGACGAGAAGAACGAGAAGAACAAGAAGAACAAGAAGAGGGTATGTCTGTATGTGTTTGTATGTATTATTGGCTATGTATTGGGTGAGGGGGAAATTTTTCGAGTCGAGGTGTTGCCCGGCGGTGGTATTAATTGGCGGGGAGCTCTCGACTGCCTGTGATTAGCCTCAGCAGCCGCCGCCACCTCTGATCCTCTATCCTCCATATTCTTTTCCTCTGGTGCTCCCTCTTGAGATATCCCATCGTGTATCTGCCGATGTACGTGTGGATCGACCTGTGATTCACTCCTTCTTGACGGATAAAGAGGCAACTACATCGTCTTCTCGAGAAAATCATTCTCACTGCGGTGACAAATTGGACGGACAACTTTAGGCATCGAGAATCGATTTTTGATCGGTGGAAAATTGAGATTACGCGCTGGATAATGTACCGGGAATTTTCGATCCAATCTGCACTGAATTATTTGTGGTTTGCACGTGTATCGGTAATCGTAATCGATTGGAATATTTTTGAATCGATGTGTGAGTCGATGTTGCTTTTGCCGCCTGTGGCAATTGATTTTTTTTTGGTTTTTAGGGAGATTATCCTTATGTAAATAATAATTTATATAAGATATAAATAATAATAAATCCTTTTTTCCATATTTTTGAAGGGAAGGGGTGGCGGTCGAGTTCAATTATCTCAATTTTTGAACAATGAACATTAAAAAAAACTTATAAATTATGTCTGAAATTTATTCATATTTGGAGAAGGTCAGCTAAAATGAATAACTGATAATTAATGAAATTAATAATAAATAAGAGTTTAAAATTAATGATTAGCAAACATTTCAGCATTCAATGGAAAAACGTGCAATTATGGTAATTTCCAAGAGTTCCATTTTGTTTTTCAATTTATCAAAAATTTATTCAAGAATTTATCAAAATGTGGAAAAGTTTTTGACAGTGCAGGAATTTATTGGAATGCGATAAAAATGGATTTTAATTAATAAACTGAATTGATGGGTTGTCAAGTTCTTTTGTAGCTATTTCATTTATTTTGCAGAAAGTCATTTTTTATTTCTACTCTCAGTTAACCTCATACCCTTCCAGGGCGAACGGCGTGCTGAGTTGACCTGAAGTCTTCCCACGCGTAATATATTTACGTCATGTAGCATTATGCATGAAGCATATGTATGCACAGGTAGTCAAGACACTTTGTAACCCGTTGCACCTGTTACGGCTTTCTGCAGACCCACACTTCACTTGAATAATATTTTTTACAATCGATAAAGGGTTGAGGATCTATCTCTAACTTGGTCACAATTACGGTTCAGAAGTTTCTCACTTCTCTCACAACGGGAGAATTTCCACATGAAATTAACCTACCCTACACGGAGAGAAATATTTAGTAAAAATTACGGAATTTTCAGGTCACTTACCGATTACGGAGTTGATTCGAAAAATTTAAGTGACGGTATCGTTATTTTTCACCGATAATTCAGATAAAAATTACGGGACACCGCGGAAAAATTTCGTGACTTTAGATAAAAATTACGTGACAGTTCCATAAAATTTCCGATAACCACATTTCGCTCCAGAATTACGGAAAATACACGTAATTTTTATTGAATATTTCTCTCAGTGTACCTGAAGAGACGAAAAAATTTACCAAAATTTTCCCTGACGTTTTGGAAAACTGTGAAACGTAGTGAGATTTCAATTTTTATTATTATTTAGAGAAGTTTTATAAAAATTTCATAGTTATCGCATGCTAATTGAAGAATTATTGCAACTAAATCTGAATAAAAATTGTCCAAAGAATTGCAGTTGTTCCCCAAATTTTTGGTATTCTTCATGAAAATAGAAAAAATTTATATTCTCACAGTTATATTTTTCCACACATTCAGCACCTTCATCAATTTCGAAAAAATCCCCAAAATTTCATCATTCACCCCTAAAAACCACCTGTCCTCTTAACTTAAAATCCACCCAAAATGGTTTTGTTTTACGAAATGAGGCAGTAAAAACACTCCATTGATCTAATTAAAAAAATTCAATCATCAATTAATTTCCTTCAAGCCAATAAATTCTCGTTTGAGTAACCGCCGAAAGGTTGAACGATGTGTAATGAAAAGCCAACAATTGCCTATTGTTGAAAAATCCCGGGCTTTGTGTCTACCATCGACTGAACTGATGACTCCAAGGAATTCGTCGGAATGACTGCTTCCAAGTAGCCCCCGGTGATATTTCCCCTCTCTCTTTAGCCCACGGTTGTGGTATTTTTAACCTGACCATCACGAGATTCACATTTTTTCGTTCCTCCGTTTCTTTATTTCTCTTCTTTTCTTAATTTCATATTTATTTTCCCCATTTTTTTCCCCCCTTTTTTTTCGTCAGTGGATTATCGTTCGGCGGCTCTTGGTCTGAGATAGTAATGCAGCTGGGCAGGCAGTTACAAGACCAGGCGAGATAATTACAGAGCGCACACTGGCCGCTAAGTCAAACAACCTAAAACATCAGAGTCTCTTTCAGACTCCGATTACATGAGTCTGCCAGTCCATATTTATATATGGAAGCTCAAATCAATGCCGATATTACCATGAAAATATTTTACTCTTTCTTTTTTCTATTAATTGTTCTTCCCCGAATATTATTTATCATCTTACATCCAACGATATTCATAAACAATCGAATCATAAAAGACGGAATAAAAAATTACGGAAAAATATTAAATATACGTATGTACATATTATTATATTAAAATCAACATGATAATAAATTGATATAATTAACGTAGATTTAAATTTATTCCGTGACATCTTCTGTTATTTATTTTTCTGTTGTTACGTCACGTTACGTTCTAATGGATAATTATAATATATAATATAATTATTAGATAAATTTTAATGACCACCCAATAGGCTGATAGATTTTCAATGAATTGATTGATTGATTCGATTACCTAAATGAATTATAAAATTAATAGACATCGAGTGAAAAAATAGTGAACAGTTATAATTTGGAATATATTATTTATAGTATTGAATCAAATGATGCACAAGGTACGACGTGGTAAAAATGGAATTGAATAAAAGGTACTCCATCACGAGATCCGGGACAATCCAAAATGAGAAATGAAAAAGCTGACGGCAACGAAGAAGGAAGGGTCCAGAACAAGTATATATTTTCGAAGAGTGCGGGATGCAGATGAGAGGATCATCACGCACACGGGTGTTCTGTATACATAAACATGATATAAAAGTCCAAATAAATCCAGTGGCTCATAAATGTTAATTGATGAGGAAGAATGCGTGTTATACCGCGCTAGGATCAAAGTAGCCGACCATTTGAAAAAAAAGCCTGGAAAAAAAAAGGAAAAGAAGACGGGAGAAAAAAAGAGAAAGGTCGAGTGAAGAAAAATAGACCAGTAACTATGTGGAATGGTAAAATAAACTTTTACTCCTGTTCGATCATTATTATAATAGTCAGTGATTTGATTAGGACTTCAGTTTCGCGATGATGGGAAAGCGTAACCGATTATTTCCATGCGAACGCATGCATAATCTCCCATTCCCCAGGCAACTACTTTATTTAACATTCAATTATAATAATTGTTATTATTTTTGCCAACAAATATATATTTGTTATGACGTCGGGTGTATTTCAAGCGTTTGGCTCTAATTCGCTCATTCCGTTGGGGAATTTGTTTTTATTTTTTCAACTAATAGCGCGAGAGAAAGTGTAATAGTGTTTAACTGTTATACATGTGCTTCTGTACTGAACCGATAAAAATATGTGCACAGAAAAATATGATTTATTGTGGGGGGCAGAATGGGGTTAACGTGCGCCATGCTATTAGGATCCTCGAGGAGGAAAGAGATTAGTCACTTTTTACAACTCGGAAAAACCTGCATCAACGATTCTCTCCTCCCATTATCTTTTTTTATCTTCTCAAACTCCAGTGTTTTCTCCGGGACGCATCACCTCTACCTGTCGTATATTAAAAATATTTTTATAATATATTGTTCATCAAAATATCACTGGAGAGAATACCACATAATTATTTATGAAAACATCGTAAACACGACGGGTTTATAGAAAAATATGGAGAAACGTTCGTTTATTTATTGTTCGGTTGTAATTGACCGTAAATAATTGAAATTCAATATTTTATGTTGTGAGTGATTCTGGGGAGAGGAATCAATGAAAACTTGTTGGAGAATTCACTTTGATGCGGGATTATTGTTGAGGCAATTCTAATTTCGACACGCAACATTGAAAAACATTAAAATTCGTGCAATAATTTACCTGAATTTTCAGGTAAATATTTCAAATAATGCAATTGTATTTGACATGGAATTTTCACAATGAGCACAAAAATTTGAGCTGTCATTAAAGAATCAATTATCCCTTATCATAAAAAATCCAATTATTATATTTTTTTGGGTTTTTAAAATTTTGAATTGTTAAATGATGAATTTAGTCGATCTTAAAATGAAATTGAATTCACACTTATACAATTGAAAATTGAAGTGAACTTGTGACTGGAATTTCAAGAAATTTTCACAGTATATATTTCTCAGATGTTTAAGGGAGTAACATTATTTTTGCACGGTATTTAAAGAGGTACCTCTGCCGGTTGCCTGTGAAGATTCAGAGAAAAGTTGAGCAAATATTGAATTGATCTCGCTATTGTTGTCGCGATGCGTTCCTTTGATGAAATGAAATCCATTGGATTTTCTCGAGGATAAAGCGTGACCGGGTCTTTCATTCCTTCATCCGTTCTTCTCGAGATTCCTTTGAAAACACGAGGAGAAGAGAGTGGGCCACCTTGGGTGTGATTCCCCATTGTCCAGGGTCAAAAGTTTTGCCCGTGTGCGAAAAGGTTCAAATTAACTGACCAGTCACGGTACCCACAGGTCAATTATAATTCTCAGCTTTCTCAGTTTTTCGGGAGATGAAAAGAAGAGGAAGAGAATAGCTTAAAATTGGGAAGGACTAGGTGTCTGTTTCTTCTGGGCGGTGATTTCTGTAATGGATATTTTTGCACCCGGATAATAGGACAAGGGCATATCTACCAGAATTTTTGGAAAATCCCAGAGAATTTACTCCGATAAAAAAATGACAACAAAATAAAATACAAACGTCAAATCGCAAATTGGCGATTACTATAACGAAAAAAGTTAATAAAAAGGTAAATAATTCCCTTTAAAAGTCTAAGGCAAAAATTTTTTTATTTCAAAAAGTCTAAAGATTCAATTCCCAACTGTCAAGACGAAGCAACAAAAAATACTGATTCCGTAGGAATGACAATTGCTCGATAGATTGACAAAAGGTCAATTGTACAATTTGTTAATCTCCCGTTGAAGTACACGAAAGGAATATTTTCCATTTGCACATCTCGTTGGTGGGGGAAATTAATGAAACGACCGTGTGTCTCATTACGTCAACAAGGGGGTAATTCGTGCAATTTACAATTGGGTATGACAACGACTGTAAAACGTGGACAACATTGTACGTAGCCTGATGATATTCCACAGTGAACCGAGGAAAAATTGTAATACCGTGAATTAGCCTATCTCGCCTTTGGTATATATGAGGCAGTCGTCGGAACACGACAGCCCATCAACTCCACTCACTTTTACGTAAGAGAGCAATGAGGGGTTAGAGTATGTACAGAAAACACTCAGCCCACCAGGACTAACTGACAAACAGCACAAATTTCACGGAATGATGGATGACTCTTGCACTGAGTGAATTTTTCCCCTCATTTTTACTGATAAGCTGTCTTCAATCGTGAAATTACCTCGTCGAATATCAACATTTTCCCGAGGATTTATCGTTCTGCGAAGAGTTTGACTAGAAGGAAATTACCAGGGCAAATAGATTTGAATAATCCACAGCGTTATAGATTATTTTACCACTTGCAGTACCCATCTGTAATCTTACAGTTGTAGTAAATATCGATTTATCCGGAGAACTATTGATTTTTGGAGGAAACATCAAAAGACTTGTCTTGATGGAAATTTCATAGTCTCTAGAAAAGTCCTTTACGAATTTCTCCTCAAATCGATAGCTCTTGAGATAAATCAAGGATTTCTCCTGAATTTGAAATCCAAATCTAACAGTTGATTATTTGAATCTTTATTGCTTAATTTACCGGAAGATTTAAAATCCCTGAAGTCCCAAATATTCCGAAAAAATGATTATGAAAAATCTCTAATGAATAATGTCTAATGAATTTCTGAGTAATTCATGGAGTATAAATGATAGAAAATTATGCGATTTCGATGAATTCAATGATAGATCCTCGGTGTGGGGGTAATTTGAGGCGTGATGATTATAGTACCATAATTATCGAGTAAAAACCGTTGAAGCACATCTCAAAGTAAGAGCGGCAAGAGCGGCAATGGAGTGTGGGGCAAGGGAGTCGGTGTGAACGAGAACCAGAAGCGGCGTTGAACCATCAAGTTTTCCCAGGAGGTAAGAGGGAAAGGGCCAATTGGAGCATATCTGTAAACCCTTATTCTCCCTCGAAATACATCCTAACGAGCAACCTACATACCGAAGAAAGAGGTGAAGAGGATCATTGGATGGTGAAGCGAGGTCCACAGTGGAACTCACCTCTCTTCACGCGTTGTGTATCTCCAAAGTGGATATTTGAAGGATTCTCACCCGGGTTGGATCGTAAACACGCCGAGTCTACAGCCCCGTGGAAGATGGTAGCGTCGGCGAAGAATAAAGAATGGATCTGAGCGCGTGAAAACACTGACGGGTAGACCGTTAAAACATCGAGACTCTTCTTCCTCACCTCTTTCCTCCCACTCTTTTCATCCATCTCACTCTCGACATTTTTTTTTTCTTTTCTTTTATTTTTATTTGCCTCATACTCTTTATCTTTCTTTCGCTTTCGTTCACGCCTCCGGGTTCGCCGCGAAATTGTCGAGCGCAAAGTCGCTGAAAGGGGGCGGCCGAAAAGTGGATAATCCCGGTTGAAGACAGGGAAAATAACGAATCCCTGGAGAAATAGATCACTCAAAAAATTTACTCATGTTCGTTTTCCTGTGGTCTAGTATGTTCGCTGAGCTTTAACATATTTTCAATGTGTGAACTATTTTTTCCTGGTCCATTTCTTTTTTTTTATACCGAAAATCGTGGATCTGTCATTAATTTGGAAAAAGGAAAATTATTTAAGTTGTTTAACGCCATAAATATCAACTTCAATAATCCATTTGAACTTGAAGTCGATATTCAATATTGAAGTTGAAAATTTTATTTTTAATGTTTTTACTGGTGATCCAATCAATTAATGTCTTTGATGATTGGAACGATTATTATTTAACAGATGGAATAGGTAATGGCTTCTATTGAAACGTCTCATTCTTCGGCACTTATACGAATGGCGGTAAAAATCCGTTTATCTCCTCCCCCTTTTCACCTGTGCGTTTTCGTCTCTCATTCAAGGAGATTAACGGATGAAAAAAGCGGTGCGCGCTGCGGCATCCGAAACTCCTTGCATACCACTTTCGTTAAATGCAGGGTGGTCGCAGCTCAGAAAGTGTAAGTGTTTCATACCTGTTCAACACTTTTTCCCGATTCGAATATGAAAGAAAAAACCATTGAAATCAGACAAAAATTCCATTGCAGTATAGACTATGAAATAATTGATAGATTAATTCATGAGACTATAATTTCAGGTAAAGGTGATGGTTTAGGAATTGAAGTCGATAGTTGAGAATAAATCTGAAGGCTCAGAAGGGACTGCAGAACCTGACTCAAGTGCTACGTCATCAAAAATCAAATCGGTTTTGGGACTTATGGGATATATTCGGGAGAAAAGCGACTAAAATATATTTACGTCAAAGAAATAGAAAAGGATAACGGATGGTAAAATTGACTACGATAATCTGTGTGACTGAACATGATTCAATCGTAAAGTCCCAAAAAATCAAGTTGTAGTTGGGCCTTACGAGATTCGAGAGAAAAGCAGCCAAAAAAAATTTCCCGGGCGTAATAAAATAATTTATAGAATACATGCCGATGGCGAGAGTGACTGAACTTGATTCAACCGTAAAGTCCCAAAAAATTGAGTTGTACTTGGGCCTTACGAGATTCGAGAGAAAAGCGGAAAAAAAGTATTTCCCCGGCGTAATAAAATAATTTATAAAATACATGCCGATGGTGAGAGTAACTGAACTTGATTCAACCATAAAGTCCCAAAAAATCAAGTTGTAGTTGGGCCTTACGAGATTCGAGAGGAAAGCAGCCAAAAAATATTTCCCCGGCGTAATAAAATAATTTATAAAATACATGCCGATGGTGAGAGTGACTGAACTTGATTCAACCATAAAGTCCCAAAAAATTGAGTTGTCATAGGGACTTACGGAATTCTGGAGAAAAGTGCGAAAAAATTCATATATACTTCTCAACCGAAGAAAAGACCAAGAGAAGAACCAAGAGAAGACCAAGAGAAGACCCAGAGAAGACCATAAATGACGGTGGACGATGATCTAGGAGTAGATGATGAGAGTTAGGAATAAGGTCATAGTGTAGTCCGATGGCTGGATATATAAGGTGGTAAATAAAAGATGGTGCCCCGCGCGTTTGGTATAGTCCGGGGCGGTGCCCCGCCTCCATTCGCCCGGGCACAAAGCGGCCCTGCGGTATAAATTGGTTTGTTTGCCGCGGAGATGAAAGGGGCCGCTAAATGCTATCTTTAAGGTGTCGGATCAACGCAAATGTGGCTGAGTTACTCGTAATTATAGGATAGTCCCTGGACTCTGAGCCACGGAGGAGTTTATCCGCCTCACCTTACACCTCACCTCCTTCTCTAGTATTCTCCACCTCTATCTCATCATTTCTCTTTATCTCTCTCATTTTCACTGAGTCAGATGGACTCTCTTGTCGATCTATACATATATATATGTAGTTATATAGATACACATATATATATAGGTGTATATATATATATATATTTCAAGTGATATGGCTTGTTGTTGCCGCGCGGTCTGACGCACCATTTGGTGGCTACCCACCTTCACCATTCTGTTATAATCCCACAGTATAAACTGTAACCTTTTCTCAGCACTCATAATACACCTCTCTCCTTAGCCCCACCAAACAGACACTCTCATAAAGATAATTAATTCTTTATTCACCTTTAATTTTTCAATAACTCACTTCAAGTAATTACACATGAGCCTCTCCTTGTTCCTCCCGACGTCTTCTACCTCTCACACTTCCACATCCTCATCGTCCTCATCGTCCTCATCGTCCTCATCGTCCTCATCACCCTCATCACCCTCATCACCCTCCTCGCCCTCATCACCCTCCTCGCCCTCATCACCCTCATCATCCTCATCACCCTCATCACCCTTTCCCGCCATTATTCGCTTTTCAATGTTCAACCAGGGGAGTCACTGCATCTCAAAGGAGAAGTGGATCAACATAATAAAACAGTGTACATCGTAAGTTGGCAAATTACAACCCGTGTTACCCGGAAATGAGTGTGCATTCGGCTTCTTTGTTATTATACTTTGTTACAAATCTTGAAGACAAGACGAGTTTACAGCAGTTTATCGACGGTAACGAAGGAAAAGTTAATGTTAGTAATAGTGGAGATTGTGGGATGACTACCGGAACAATTACGCCAGGCGAAACGCCCCAGTTTTTTTTTTCTTTTTCTTTTATTTTTTTGATTTATCTCTTTTGCGAAAATCGCTGAGTCATTGATCGTGCTTTTTTCGTTTTTTTTATTTCTATGATAGATTCGGGGAGAGAAAATTATTGTTAAGGTAACTTATTAGAATGATGGTTTGCAATTCTATGGGGTAGGAATTTTTGGTGGGGAGGAATTTTTTCTCGTTTGGGAAAACATCAGAATATTAAATTGTCATTAACATCATTTTTTAAAGGGGAAAAGTTTCCGTAATTGGCGTAATTTTTACTTGTACAATAAAAGTAAAGTACAATAAAATTATTTGAGAGTTACATTAAAATCTGTAGAATAATTGCGTAATTGTTTACGAATTGCCACTGCAGGAACTGTCGCGCGAATTTTCGTGAGATTTATCAATTGAATTTTTGGTAAGTTTAATGAATTTATTTTGAGGGATTGGTTGTAGAAATATTATAGTGGATGATGAGGCAGGACTGGTGTGGATGGTAAAACCATGAGCAGCCGGACATTATACTATGAAATAATAATTCATAAATTATAGGCAACCGGCTTCACATCGTTTAGTGGCGGTGAGGCTGTTTCAGTGGATACTCCCTTCGGAGGTTTATTTTTTTTCCAAAGAGGATGGATATTCTGATACTCTGCCGGAGGGGGTAAAGAAATACGATGAGAATATACGATGTCAAGATCATTTTAGCGGAGCATCTCCAAAGACTCCATCGGAATTCCCCAAATTGAGGAGAATCCGTAAATCCCCAGTTCACGTGAGGCGAACAGAAAAAGATCTCTCATTTTTAGGAGAAGCCGTTTGATTCTAGGATTTACTATCAATAAATATTAATAGTAAATTACTATAAATATTAATGAGCCTACCCAAAGATAAATATTCAATATAAAAAACCCCAAAAGTCAAAATTACGTATTGTTTCTGTTGTTCCCCTACGTAATGCGTAATTTTCCGTTGAATTCACTGAAGAAAAATTACCATCCCAAAATTTTCCGAGTCACTTACTCCACAATCAAAGAATTCATTGCAATTAATTTCATTAACAATAAAAAGAAGTTCGTCTCCCTTTTTAAATAAACTTATAGATATGATTGAAACAAATAATTTGTTATTGCAGCAGCAGATGTAATTGTTTATGCAAATACAATGAGCTTTCTGACTTATTGATAAATCTTGATGCAATCGCAATGCGTTCTTTATTAATACCAATTAATAACTTTAATTATTAATTTTTGATTGAGACTCGGAGAGTCAAGACCTGTAGTAATTTGATTTTTCATTATTTACGTTGAATCCACATTAAAAAATATAAATATTGCCTCCAACATTCGGGTTAAACACACAAAACGGAAAAAAAATGGGCTTTCATGTCACGATAATCACGAGCGAGCGAACTCTTTATAAATATATACGTATATACACATATGTACTCAATGGAGTGGCTCTATATATATATATATATTTATGAATACCCATCTGCATAACCAGTAGCACGACCATATATAATCTACATTAATTATTTTTTCAACTTCTTCGGTTCAACTCTGGCGATCGACTGAGGATACTCAAATGAAATAAAAAATACTGTCAGGAGGGATAAACCTGGGGGATTATCGAGGGATTATATCTGCTCCTCTGTGGTATTTGTATTTTAAAAAAATTAACGTCTAAAGAGTCAAAAGAATTGTAAGATCTTTTCACTTTTATCTCGCTCTCCCTCCACCGATAATTTTTTTCACCTCGTCGTTCACGAGTTTGAATAAAAAATAGATTGGATTCTCTCAGAACATCATTGAATTAATCAATCGTTTATATTCAATTACTCGAGACGAGTCTAATGGAAATCTATACAACACTTCGTTATGGGTAGCGATGCAATTTCCCGCATGTTTGAGGGGATAATGGGGGTCAAAAAATGGAGGCAGAGTAAAAAGTTGAAAAATAAAGTGCAGGTATGGGCTAATGGATGCCGATACACAGCTGTGTGGGTCATCAAAGAACTACCAACACAATGACTCCGTTACTGTTATTTTTTCGTTATTTTTTTCATCGAGATGAGAGTTTTTTTACAAAACACTTCCTTTTGTACGAAAATTTCATGCACTGACAAAAATATTCAATAAAAATTACATGAAAAATTCCCCAAATTACGTAATCCCGTAATTCTCCCCCCAAATTTTGCCTCGAAATTCCAGTAAAGATACGGAATTATTTAAATTTTATAGCACATTTTTCCGAATAAAATATCTTGTCTGTTTTCGCAAAAGACGAGGGTAATTTTTTAATGATAAAAAAAACGATTACAAAATTATTATTTTAATTATTGAATTATTTTTATTTTATTATCGACATGTTTTCACTACAGGGAATAACTGTTAATAAAAAATTAATGACTGACTGATGCGGCGGATGGAAAAAACGTTAAAGTGGATTTTTTTTTTTTTTTTACAAAGGACTTACCGATTATTCGATTGACAACGAGTTCATACCTCATCACCTCCCTATTCCCCGTAGACAAGCTGGTACCTTGGGTCAGGTATATCACTGAAAACTACACAAAACAGTATATAATACAAGTATATAATGTGGCCGAATGGAACCGGCAACTCATCGCGCTTGTTTTCCGCTTGCCGACAATTAGTGATCATCAGTCAAACACCTGGGGGGCCCTATCGCCCTTTCTCCACGCCTTAGTTTTTCACTTTCACGCTGTTTTCAGTTTGTTTCTTCACACCTACGAAAATGTCGGGTCACTCTCGATGTTTCAAAGTTCAAGAAAATTATCATCCCCCGGCATGTCGAGCACGAACCAATACGAATCGTTGTGCATATGTTCCTTGAAGGATATTTTCCTGGTAATTTATTATTATTCCTATTTTTCTGAGATTTATTGAAAACTATCGATCGGATTGGGATATGAAATAGTATTTTTCACGCCTAGGACGGAAAAAGGGAATCTGACGAATGCGACTTTATGGTCTGAGTCGGAGACGAGGATTATAACGTGCATGAGTCAGAATCACTTTTTTCGCCGTGGCTTTGATGCTATTTTATGTAATTGTGGCACTGAGAGAAATATTCAATAAAAATTACATGTATTTTCCGTAATTCTGGAGCGAAATGTGGTTGTCGGAAATTTTACGGAACTGTCACGTAATTTTTATCTAGAGTCACGGAATTTTTCCGCGGTGTTCCGTAATTTTTATCGGAATTGTCAGTGAAAAATAACAATACCGTCACTTAAATTTGTCGAATCAACTCCGTAATCGGTAAGTGAACTGAAAGTTCCGTAATTTTTACTAAATATTTCTCCCCGTGAATAGACGCTATATTTTCATAGTCCGTTCCATCATGATTGACTCTTTCATAAAGTTTCATACCGATACACGAATTTTTGTAACTTTTCCCTAAAATTTAATAAAAAATCAATAAATTTTTGTGAAAAGTTATAAAAATTGGTGTATTGGGATGAAACTTTGTGGAAGGATAAATCATCATGTAACGGACAACCGCTGTATTTTCATATCCCAATCCGATCGATGGTTTTCAATAATTCTCTGAAAAATAGGAAAAATAACAGAATACCGGCAGAACATCCTTAAGAAATTTTGATATTAATTATAGTCATCAAGAGAACATGATTTTCAACAAATAGCACGACTACAGGAATTTTTTTATTGATTTATTTCACTCGCTTTCTCTGTACGCGGAAAAAATAATTTTATGAAGTGTAAATTATTTATTGAAATAGATATATTTATTTTTATTTAAATAAATATATTGATATATTAATTTGAAGTGTGAGATATTCTTGGGCGTTTTTACCTTTTTCTTTGAGAACGTACGTCAGTTTTTCAGGGACTTCACGGTTTGCGTCATTTTTTATGAATTTTAAACCGTGTGATTTTCCAAAATAAAAAAAGAATTTTTCCGCGCAGGGAGTGCGTGAAAAAAAAATTCGGAAAGTATGATCAGGGGATTTGTTGAGGAGTAAACGTTCGCGCCTTGCGGCAATGCATTCCCATGTATCCCTTGTACCTTAGACCCAAAGTCCACGGCCATAAACGGACCTCAAACGTTAATTTATAGCTCAACCCCGCACTGCAATGCCCACTAATCTAATTAGTTTAACGACCGATAAAACGTTCCTCGGCTTTTTGTCCCATTCCGTGTGTGCGGGGATAATACTACGAGCTACTTGCTCATTTTTCATTTTTATTTTTTTCCTTCCTCACGGCCACGCCAGATTTTGGATTATTAGCCGATAAGTTTGTAGTTGTAATGAGCTGAACAAATTCTACAAATTTTTTTTTTAAATTTGTTTTCCTTCATTCTTGAAGAATCTGTAATTTTTTCTGAGTGAAGTGAAGATTCTTTGGTGAAATAAAATGATTTTCTGTGTGTGTATTTAATCCATCAGCTCATGCGCATTTCCTCCTGGCTATCAATTAATTCCCCCTCGAGAGCTTTCATCAACGATAACCCCCACGTTGGTGATATGCCAATGGCTTTTGAAGGTGTGCAAATCTACCCAAGAAGATGCCTTCACCTTCGTATCTATCTTGGATCCACTGGCAATCATTTGCACGCAACCAAATGCAACTCCAGTTGCGCTCAATGGATCAGTCATGAAGGACTTTTCACTCGGAGATTTACTCACCCGTAATATGTGGCTTCACATGCGGAAACAAATAGCCATTAAGCTCTTCCAATTCATGTGGACATGTGTGGAGATGGAGATCTCAAGTCTCAATTTAATAAAAAATTTATAAACCCATAATTCGAATCCCGGAAAAAATATCCCAGGGAAAAAATATCCCACACATTCAAAACGTGTTAAAACTCGCTCAATTTAATTATTTTTTAATTTAATTATTTTTTTCGTTGTCTATTTTTTCAGGGGCTCTAATTTTCCTATGGTCTATCAAATTGGGTGGGTTTTAACACGTTTTGGGTGTGTGGGCTATTTTTTCCGGGGATATTTTTTCCGCCTACCCCATAATTCACCCACGATTATGAGCGATACAAAAATTGAAATGAGGATGTCGCAGTTATTCAAAAATATTAAATGAAATGTTATTACAATATTATAATATATTTTAAATATATTATAAAAAAAT
>NW_011887745.1:553480-555134 GCF_000806365.1 Fopius arisanus | reverse complement strand
TTTATTATCTCCGTGCTTTTAATTCATTAGATTTTCTTTGAGTTTCTTTGACAATTTATAATATCGCCGGATGGGAAATGTTCGAAGATCGTTATGTGAAATTTTTCATCGATTACTATCGAATGCAGGAACGCTTCCAAACAAAAAGATCGAGAGAAAAGATGAGCGGAGTCGATGTTCCTTGGGGTCATATCTGGATTTAAAAATCGTCGTAATGCATTGATTTACGCAGCGAGGGGAATATTTAATAAAATTTTGTTATTAACTGGTGAGGATAGGATGTGTGCATTTTTTTCGAGGCGAGTTTTTCGACGATTTCTCGAAATCTAAGGGAGATAATGATGTTTCAAGAGAGACCTTTTTTCTAGCTCTCATCTTTTTCTATAAAAAATGTTTATGCTAAAAATTCGCTATACGCCTTGGATTTTGAGATACGGGCGAAAGACTGACTTCGAAGAGGTAGTTATTCTAGTTTACCAGTTCGTTATTGAATTTACTCTGATGTAATCGATTTGTAATCGTCTGACAATTCACGGATTTATACCAATAATTGGAGTAAATATTACTCAATACAGAAATTTATCATAATAATCTGGAAATTTCATAAATCTGGAAATTATTAGAAATTTGTTTAGATTCTCCAGCTAAAAAGATTCTTTAAATTATCTAAAATAATCAGCAATCCCTCAAGACGTAAATAAAAAAAATTCCTGGAAAGAAAATCTTATTCACATCCTCGAGGAGGAAGTACCCCCAAGATCCTTTCACCACGCGGATAATATGCAGAAGAGAATTGAAATAAACTGTATTTTTTTAACTAACAAGCTCGCGTGACTTTTCATACTCCAAAGAATGCTCATCTCAAAAGATTCGCACGATATTCACCGAATCCCACAAGAAAACGAGACCCATTCATCCCTAAAAAAAAATGAGAATCATGTGCACAACAAAAATAAAAATATGAAGAATTCCTCGAGAAGAATTGTTTCAAATGCCGAGAGAAACCGAATGCTGAGAGAATTATTCAGTCGGAAGTGGTTCCTCCAGCTTCCGGTCCCGCTACTCCTCTTTCCCATCGTTTTGTTTTTATTTCTGGTTGAAATTCTATGAAAACGTCGATCCATTGCAATATCTCAAACAAGCACACGTCCACCAGATGAAATAACGAAAGAAGAGAGAAATAAAATAAGAAGCCAAAGCCGACGACAATGAAATTGCGTGCTTGCGAGGATGTGGTCAATAGTCTATTGTAAAATTGTACGTATTGATGGCAAATCGGTTTTTCATTGTACATCTGGCCCCTCAGGCCACCCAAAAAAATGTCCGCACACAATTTTTATTTTTAACCATCCCTATACACCATTTCTCCAATGACCAAATATACGGTGCGATATTTGCATGCGGTTAAAGTCATCTGTACGATAAAAAAATTTAAATAAACTGCTGCGAATATCATTAAAAAAAAATTGGCATTTTACGAGTAATTGACGGTCAGACAAGTGCTTGGGTAACAATAAAAATTTGTTGATGCGTAACATTAAAATGAGGGTTAACAATGCACTAATACAATTGTAAGAGGGAAATCATTGATTGCAGGGCTGGTTAACCGAATGCACAAATGTTCACTGACTTTTATAATCTTAACTCCCCCCCC
>NW_011887745.1:551330-553105 GCF_000806365.1 Fopius arisanus | reverse complement strand
AAAAAAAAACGTTACGCTTTAAATATGGTATCGTTCATTACATATTCATGGAACTGAGGAATACGTATGTAATAAAAATAATAAAAATATGTAACTCGGTCGACTTTACATCGTAATTATTGTTGGACTGTATTTTCAATGGTGAATTGCTATAAATGATGTTCATTGCTGCGTGAAACGAGACTTCTATCTCAACCATTGAAGTTGGAAAAAAAATAATAATAATAAATAATAAGATAGATGCAACGGAGAATAATAAAATATGATTTACGTATAACTGAAAAAGAGCAGGGGGAGGAGAAGTGAATTTCCGGAAAACCTACCTACGGCACTTTACGTACTTATTCATTATAATGTTAGTACCGACGAGCCACTGGAGTTATATGGAACGCGGAAGCTTAATTGCAGGCTCGTTGAATCGCGCATTAAACAAAATAACCTGGGGGGATATTTTCCTCGGTTTTTCTTCTGCCTCTTTATCTTTGTACCGGGGCATGAGAAAAAAATGTTTCAGGGGTAATTTTAAATGTGAAAAGACACACTATTTCAATGGGTAAGTGATTTCGAGAAATTGATGAGAAGGTGGAGTTGGACGTGCACTATAAAAAATTGAGTATTTCTGATTAAATTATTTATTTCTGTTTTTTTTTTTGATTATTAAGCTAAGAGAAATTTTTTTTTATTGAATTAAGAAAGTTTCCTGGATATAAAAAATTGGGATCCAGTGGAAATTGTTTATATATCATTTTATTGGGTTTATATTATTTATAGGTGGAGAATAAATACTATAATTTGCAGCGGTATAAAATGGAAAATTGATTTTTCAATTAAGCCGTTTTTTCTTTTTTTTTATGTGAAAGGAAAAATTCAATTTCTCTTAAAATTACGCAAAAAATATTGTAGAAAAAAATGTTAAAATGTCAATCGCCTGAGATTTACCAGAACACTAATTAGCGGGATTCCTAAAAAGTCTCGCGTGTTTAAAATAATCCTCGGTTGTACGACAACAGAATTAGAAGTCTTGTGAATAGGCGTGGTGGGAAATGTTTTATTTTGTGTGAAAAAAAAAAAAATGTTACAAGATATTTAGCGAAAAGGCGCAACCCATTCTCCGTAATATCCAAATGGATAATTTAAAAATAACCATGAGATGTGGAGTTTCTTGGAGAGTTTGATGGGAGTGCGTCTGTGAAGTCTTCATGGGTAAAAAGTCTAATGCGAAAACATTAAGAGTTTTTAGCGACGCTGATTACTGGCATTAAAACGTTTGAGATCCTGACGAGACAACCGCGAGTTTTATGATTTTTTTCATTACGTTTTCCCGACAATATTCTTGTGACATTTTACGACTTTCCACCTGCGCAATAGTCATTCACAAAGAATACAAAGTCGATTTAATAATAAGGGAATTTATTTATTGATGATCGATTCGTCCTTATTTAGAACGAACATGAGAACGACAGCTGAAAACTCGTGCTTTTTTCACTAACAACCATGTCCCATCGCAGCGAATAGTATTTAAACCTATTTGTATGACGACAATCGCTCATTCTGCATGAGAACGTATACCCCATGTTCTTTTACCACTTGACTATAAATTTAAACCTATATATAGAGTTTCAAATAACAATCTTTAATTTCCCAAGAATTCACCGTCACATTCTGCCTCCATTCCACTGGTTACCCAGAATTAAAAGTAATTGAAAATGAAAATTGGGACCAATCTTACTTGGCAGGCCCAAAAATTTTCTGAATCTTTCGGATAAAAAAAACAA
>NW_011887745.1:465464-550805 GCF_000806365.1 Fopius arisanus | reverse complement strand
AATTGGGACCAATCTTACTTGGCAGGCCCAAAAATTTTCTGAATCTTTCGGATAAAAAAAACAAAAAATTACGTGAAATGTACCGTTTTTTTAAATATTTATTATCTCCGTGCTTTTAATTCATTAGATTTTCAATGCGTGAAAAAATAATGTCAATGCAGAGGTCCAGTGGTAAACAAGTTTATGTTTCCAGCGAGATTAGCCAACAGATGCGAAACGTGCTCATCGAAAGCGGAGGTTTCGCACCGAGGCATATAATGTTAAAAGTAACGGTGGCGCAAGGAGCGTATAACGCGAATGGTCACTCGTCTATTATTATCAGCCTCATTATCACAGCACTCTTGTTTCTCGAGGTGCTGGACTCCATTCTGATCACCTAAATCCACGACACAAACAGAAAATTCCTGAAACACTCTCATTAAAAATTTTAATATCATTACCGAACAATTAGAATAATAAATACAACAATTAAAAAAAATGCCGAAAAAGGTTTTTTCTTATCAGATAAAATGGTAAAAAGTGTTATCTTCCATTTTAATCTTATTTTTTATTTTTGATGTCTTCAGATTCAATAAATTTAGGACAAGTGGAAAAAAGTTTAACTCAATTAATTATGTAATATCAACTGAATTTTTTAGTGTAACTTATTTTTTTCCTGCAGATGACACGAACCTCCGCACAATTAGAATAATAATTACAACAATAAAAAAAAATTGTCGAGTAAGGTTTTTTTCTTATCAGATAAAATGGTAAAAAGTGTTATCTTCCATTTTAATCTTATTTTTTATTTTTGATTTCTTCAGATTCAACAAATTTAGGACAAGTGGAAAAAAGTTTAACTCAATTAATTATGTAATATCAACTGAATTCTTCAGTGTAACTTATTTTTTCCCTGCAGATGACACGAACCTCGTTATTCCCAACGCATTTAGAGGCTCTTTTTCTGGTTGACGCCCCATACCGTGAGCCAATGTCGTCCACGTCAGATACAATAATTTGTCTTTTCTCACTTCCATAACATCCCCCTCGTTTCATTTTGTACCTACTCTCCTTCTCTTTAATGTTAAACCCTTTTTATCCTTCCACTTCGAGCCTCACCGGGGTAATTAATCAAGACACCTCACAGACACTACAATCAACCTATGGGTACCATCGCATGCAACACCCAAACGAGACCGTAAATAAATGCAGAACAAAGGGGACTCAGTCTTTTATCACAATATCATTTTAATAAATTTTTTTATTTATTGAATTGCGCCATTTTTGGAATTTTCAATGCCGTTTTTAGGCATTGATAAACGAGCGCACGCTATTTATTATGGAAATGAGTTTCACCATTTTTTATTTTATTATTTAACATCAAAGACTGACTGTAAATAAATGCGGGACAAAGGGCATGTATTCCTCGTTCAAAATCTCATTTTAATGAGTTTTTCTAATGATTAAATTATATTTTATTATTACAATTTATTTACCATTGATAAAAAATGAATCAAATTTCTTTAATAGTAATTATTACGAAAATTGACTGCCACCAATGAAAGAGTATTGATAATCTCAATTAAAAATCGATAATTCATTCATTCAATTCAATGATTTTTCAACAAATCGAAATGATTTCTCAATCATTAACTAACCCCACATCATTCAATCGACTATAGAATTTTGCATTGGTCACACAGGATCGAATAAAAAAATCTAATTGCTCGATAAGTAATTTCATCGTAGACAGGCATAAATCACGGTGGACTTTCCATTGTTACCGATGACTGCATTGCACTACGAAAAGATCAAATCTATTATACGAACCCGAGTAAAATTACTCAAATGGTTACCACGCGGGAGGACGCTGATATTTCAAACGTTTTTCCCTTGCCCACTTAGTGATTTTTTGAAAAAAAATAATAGAAAATAAAAAATACGTGGAATCAATGTAAAATAGTCACCGAGGAAAACAGAAATGAGTGTTTATCGAGCCATGTAATTATGCAAATAATGTGCATGTTTGGTGGCACTAAATTAGCGGCGCGCCTCCAGATGGTTGTTGTGTGTATTGGTTAAAGTATTAAATCGTGTAAACGTGTGTTCACTTACGAGAGTCTGTGGATGTAATCCAGCGTATGGATAAAAATGAGCGAATGCAAATAATCGGTTGAGTGTGCACGTACGTATATGAGGAGTTTAAATAGTTTAATATATACACTGGGACTAAGCAACTCTTGAGATCGTTATCGGTGCGTTGATTAGAGCTGCCATGGGCGTGTTTATTCCTACGGTTCATTTTTTTATTTCATATTTTTTTTCATGTGTCTGTGCATTCGTGTGAATATCCACTGGCATGCTGCAGTGTAATTCACTCGGTTTTGATTATTAATTTATTCACTTTCGTGTCGATGTACCGAGAAGAATTTCGAAAAAAAGGTGTTATGGAGGCATGTGGGTAGAAATTGGTATTGTTTGGGTCATCGTTATTCTATCTGTTGGAATTTTAAACAATTGAAATAACCATTTGTCCAATAGGATCCAAGTGGACTGAACTAAATTTGTTATGAAAATGTTTTTTACGGGACAACAAAAATTGTTAATAAAAAACTCCATTTTTCAAACATTTTTAGAACATTTTTTGGATAAAAATATAAAAATATAAAAATCATTATATTATTTTTATTTTTATATTTTATAAAAATATAAGATATAAAAATCATTATATTATTTTTATTTTTATATTTTATAAAAATATAAAATATAGAAATATAAAATATGAAAAAATAAAATATAAAAATATATTTGGATTTAAGTACATGAAAAATATATGTGCGTATATGATAAATATATAATTAATATATGAATCCCATTCCATTGAAGACGATATAACAATAATTGGATTAATTTTAATGGGTTCAGTCGAATTGATTCGTATTCGGGGTATCATCCTCCTTGGCAAAAAGCTTAATGATTTTCTTTAGCGGTGAGAATTGGATTTAGCAACGGATACGCTCGGGCCGATACTCGGTATCTCGATGTTCAACCGTGTTTTCCACTGTTTTTTTTTTATTAACCATTTCGTTTTAGGGCCTGCCCAGCACCAAGCGCGTGCGCTCATCCGCAAAACTGTGGTTAATTGATTGATCCACTTCATCTGACAGACTCAACAATTTACTATTTCCCACACAGCGGAAAAATATTTACTTCCAGGAAAAATCCCTTAATCCTACAGTTATCCTCGATCATAACGATATTTTCTCTTGAGGTCAAAGATTTTTCGAATCCCGGAAAAAATATCCCAGGGAAAAAATATCCCACACATTCAAAAGTGTTAAAACTCGCTCAATTTAATTATTTTTTAATTTAATTATTTTTTAATTTAATTATTTTTTAATTTAATTATTTTTTTCGTTGTCTATTTTTTCGGGGACTCTAATTTTCCTATGGTCTATCAAATTGGGTGGGTTTTAACACGTTTTGGGTGTGTGGGCTATTTTTTCCGGGGATATTTTTTCCGTCTACACGGAGAGAAATATTTAGTAAAAATTACGGAACTTTCAGTTCACTTACCGATTACGGAGTTGATTTGAAAAATTCAAGTGACGGTATCGTTATTTTTCACCGATAATTCAGATAAAAATTACGGAACACCGCGGAAAAATTCCGTGACTTTAGATAAAAATTACGTGACAGTTCCGTAAAATTTTCGACAACCACATTTCGCTCCAGAATTACGGAAAATACACGTAATTTTTATTGAATATTTCTCTCAGTGTACCGATTTTTCAATTGATATTCGTAAGAAACATTCTTAGAGCTTTTTGGCATTTTTGATCTTATGCTCATTATTTCACATTAATTAATCGTATAATCAAATGACTTCCTTAAAAGAATTTCCTCGTTTGGTCACCCCCAAAAAACAATCAATTGTCAAAAGATAAATAATTAACAAATGAAAAACAATGCGAATATCAAAATTCTGTGAGTCTAGTATTAAAATTGAGAAAAACAAATTTTTCGAATATTAAAAAGAATGAATTCTCGTTGAATTATGAAATCGTGAGGATAAATAGGTGAATGAATAAATAAATGAATAAATATTCTTCAAATTGAAATGGTGTAATCATATAACATTTAATGAAAACCTGAAGGAGGAAACCAGAGGAATTCAAAAATTCAATCTCAAGTTCGGGTAAAGACACGAAAGAAGAAATTCAACCAAAATAAAAATCCCTCGTCATTGTCGCCGCAAAAACACCACAAACACTTGGGACACGAGTTGGCATCGACTCAGGTGGTCTCGAATATTATTTCTCCCATACAATCTCACCCGACACTAAATTGTCGCCAAAAAGAAATAAAGTCAATTGGCTTTCCCTCTCTCGGCTTGTTATCGTGGATTTCTTAGGATGACCGGAAGTCGCTGGATGTCTTTCTCCCTCGAGATCATCTACACCTAATCTCCAAAATCAAAAAAGTAAGAAACAACAGTATAATTAAAAGAAAAAATTATATTCGCAAAAATTTCTAGAAAATTATAAAAAAAAATTTCCGAAACTATTTTTCAAACATTTTCCAAAATTACAATTGTTTTGTTTCCCGATTTTTTGTTGTTTCAAAAGAAAAATTTTCTGAAAAGTTTTCCAAAAAATTTTTGGAAAATTTCGAAAAATATTCCGTTATTTAAATTGTTCAAGTCGTTTTCATAATGGATAAACAAACTGAAAGTTCCATAATTTCCGTTAAATACCTCTCTCCATGAACAGACTGATGTCATAATGACGGAAATATCTCGAGACTATCCACAACGTATCTCACCACAAGACTGGTATTTACCCACGAAATAAGAATAATAAATTGTAATACTAAAATGAGAATAATTTTTTACACTTGGGAATAGAATTGACAGGAATAAAGTGGAACATTAAAATGAGCAGACAGAATTAGGCGGAGTGGCGATTGGATAAAGCTAGTCGAAAATCTACAAGAGGGGATAATAAAATTTATAGATGTAAAAAATAGTGTGAACCATTGGGTATATCCAATATATACATTATATGTTTATATGACTTATATGTTTATGATGGTGTGGTCCGATGTTGAATAGGTTTAGGTACATATATAAAGGATATATAAAGGATATATGCCGGGGGCTAGCCGTGCGCGTGGCGAATTGCTAAATGAACAACCGCCATCGTTCCACCACTGGACTCTTCACCATCTTTTATCCTTATCCCTTTTCAGTGGTTTTGTGTATTCGGGTTTATATATCCTGTCCCCGAAACAACCATTCGCAGCTTCAATTTAACTTTTGAAATATATGTTCCTCGTGGCCTCATGGGGGAAACCATCAGGATCATTCCAGGCACCACAGGTTACTTTACACGTGTTTTATTCACCCTTTTTCAAAGGATTATCGTAATAGAAAAACGTGTCCCTCTGTACGAAGACGAATGGAATATGCCAACGGGTGTGCAATCAACCGGTGCCTCTGACTTGTCGGCTCGATTGAATTAATGTCACAATTACAGGTGAAACGTGCGAATTAATCTGTCAAAATGTTGAAATTTCTGAGGATTACAAATGATGAGTTTTGGAGGGGGGAATCGTCATTAGGGGGGATTATTCAGACGGGTTCAGATGCAATTGCTAGGTGGAATCAGCTGCCTCATTGCTAATGACCGTCATTTTCTTACACCTTCCAGGAGAATTTATCACTTCAGGAGATTGAATTTATTTTTTTTGTTTTCTTCTCTTTGGAAAGTCTCTAAGGTGAATTTTCAAACTGGCGGGGAAAATCTGATAAGGGGGCAGTCATTCGGGTTTTTTTGGGAATCATGGAGTTCATAGAAGTCAGAGGAATCGTTGATTATTTTTATAAAAATATTCAAGTCATTTTTGATAATGAAATTGGAATTGAAAATGCAATCAGTAATTTCCCTGGATTTTTAATCTATTGAACTTTAATTTGATATTGAAATTTCGAGAGGAGTTTTCATAATGAAGTTACAATTTTTGTTGGGGTAAAAATTTGTTGTAAAATTTGTTACTGAGTTTTTCTTTGTGTATCTGAGAAAGCCACATCGACGCCAACCACTAGCTCCCACGCAGCTCTCCCTTTTTTATTTCCCATCAAATATGTATTTTTTTTTTGTTATCAGGTACCTTTTATTTCAAGTCGATACCTCCGGCGTCGAATTAGTGATCGGTAGGCGAGAAGCTACCACGATCGTGTCGTTTTTACGGTTCAACAGTTTTGGATTCAATGTAACAAAAAGCGTCGGCATTGGACAAGGGGCTTTTGTCCCTCATCCCATGGCCTGTCGAACGATATGAAATGGTCATTATATGGATTGTGAGTTTTCCAATTCAATTCGTGGTTTCGCCGATTCAATATCGAACAGTATATTGATCATTCGTATATTGAAGTGGGAGAAAATTGAAATTGAAATTCAAACACAGGATAAAAACTTTTTATTTTTACAGTGACTGTTTTTTATTGATAGGAATTTTAAACTCGAGAATTTTAAACTCGAGAATTTTAAACTCGAGAATTCCACAGTGAGAAATCCAACATTTTTTAAATTTGCTTTCAGGTCAAAAAACATTTGGAAACTGGATAAATAATTTCAAATATTAATGAAAATGTCATATTTCCATTTATTAATTAATCCCACTGCAAATGTTTACCAGAATTTCAACAAAAAAAAATATCTCCCACAATAATAATCAAAATGATAAAATCGTAAATAATAATTTTCAAATAAAAAACGGAAAAAGACCTTCAAAAAAATAATTAATTTCCTTAATCACCTCGAAATTACGAATTTAAATTTGAAGTATCACAGAAGCTCTCAAATTTTCAATCCTCAATAATTATTTTTTCTAATGATCACTACAATTTGACTAGAATTAATTGACCAAGGTTTCATGGTAGAATCTTCTCTTTCAGTTTGTAATGTTTCCATGCGATTAACGAAGGTATAAATCCCGTAGCCATATTAGTCCCCTGAAAACGAGTTAAAAGGACCCTTGGAAGGGACAACCTTAGAACTCGAGCAAAAACTCAGAGGAGGCGGGTCTCACTGACGAGCTGGTAACTGGCTGTGAATAATTTAATAGATATTGCGTTCCTTCTTCTGTCCCTTCACTCACCCCATCGCCACCCTCCCTCCCCCTCCTTCCCCATAATTCCCTCTCATTCTCTCCCATTTCCTCCGATTTTTCTCTCTTTTCCTCATCCACTCCAGCATTTCCTCGACAACTTTTTGTCCACTCAATTTACCGCTCCACCATGGCCAACAATTTCGTTGTTACTTTAATTTTTATGTAAGACCTCATCTCCACCTTTTTCTCCCTCTTTTACTCACTTACTATTTTTACTCATTTTAATTATTTAATTATTTACAGAGAATTCACAACAATTGATCCTGAAATTGTAATAAAAATCAGAAAATATGTAATTTATGAATAATCAAATTAATTTTGGATATCGTCAATTTTTTCTTGAATTATTGCGATTGCACTAAACTATTGTAATATTTGTTGAATATTTTATTTATTGGAATTAATTTGTTTACAGGGACAGGGCCATAAAAATTATAATAAATCGATCAAACGATAAAACCATAATTACAGTAATAATAACAATCACAATGTTGTTGGCAAAGAGCGCAAAATGGATGTGTAATTTTTGCCAAATGTTTCTTTAATTAACTGGGTTTTAATGAATTAATTATTTAGTTTTCGCAGTAATCCTCAGTACTACTTCCGTACAAATATAAATGCGTGCGTGATTAGGATAAAAATATGAGAAACTGCTTGAGCCCTCAACTGCCTGGCAATTAGTACCCATTTTTCATGATCCCAGTACCATAACAGTAGCAGAATTAATTACAGTATTTACTGTCACGTGGTGGAGACAGAAAATGAAATAGCCTAGGAATTAGCCGTTGAAAACCGTGACATAAAGTCAGTCATCATATACTTTTCCCACGTTTTAATAAAATAAGAAGCCGAGGTGGCTTCCTCGAAGTCATCATTCACGGAAGCCTGGAAGAGACTCCTACTCCATGTATACTCTTTATTTTTCATCTTCAACCTAGCTTATTCAACAGAAAGCATTGTAAATATATAGCAATACCGAAGATGACCGCTACAATTCCAGAAACAGATATGTTTCCGTTTACTACCAACTATTCAGGGAAATGTTTGAGACATTTGCACTGTTGCAAATTGTTGTTGGAAATTTTAGAATAGATAGGCAGTGCGGAAGAATTCATTTTCATGGAAAATTAAATCTTTTAGTTTATCACTTTGCTGTTTAATATCTTTTTATTTTTGTCTGCATCGCGTTAAACTCCAATGGTGAAACTAATGTCAAGATTTGTGCTGAAGTTGTAACAGTTGCATTTTTAATGCTCAATGTATGAAACCATCCGAGACGTTTCGCCGAGAAAAATTATTGCTGTGAAAAATAAAACTTGAGTTTATAGCGCGAGTTTATAAGGAATATTCAAGTTTTACGATTTTACCAGTTCGATGGTTTCAACCACTGGGTAACGATAATTGATATCGCGTTATACTTGTTCCTCCGTACACTAAATCTCGACATGCGCAGTATTTATAAATAATATCATTATTTTTTTATTTCACTCGCATTTTTACGATCCGGAGGAGTAAAAATTCGTAATTAAAATTTTATCGATGGAATTAGTATTGGGACTGTTTCTCTGGTCATTTATTAAATTGCACTCTCGGCTCTCGAATTATTGGCGAATAATTTTCACTTTTGGAATTGGAGAAAATTGACATTTGTCGCTTTTTTTTTGGCGAAGGGATCAATTATTCTGGTGTTTATTGGCGTCTCTCCATGCAAATCACTGGCGTAATTGAAAAGCAAATGCAGTAATGAGTCGTGAGAGACGAAAATGGTGATGCCGAAATATGAGCGAGTTTATGCAGCAAATTAGTTGGTTGTATCCAGTGGGAAAAAAAAAGGGAATGAGGTATTGGAGGTACTCCACGGATTTTTAACTTCTTCAACTTCTGCTGATTATGGCGATTGAATAATTAGGAATAATTTGAAAACCGCTCTCAACACTTGGTGGGAAAGTTCAGGAATAAAAATAAAGTCAGAGTGGATTTTGAACTTTCCAAAAAATTTCCACAAAATACTTCTATCGTGATTAATAATCAATAAACAATATCGTATACAGTGTTGAATAAAAATGGAAAATTATAAATAAAAATGGAAATAAAATCCAAGAAGCTGAAAAAAATTGTAATTAAATAAAAATAAAATCACAAATGTGGAACGACAAAATAGAAATAATTTCACAAGTGCATTATGATTGATTAATTAAGAGTAATTAGGATATTCTTGTGGTTGAGAAAATGAGAAAATTAATGAAAAAATGAATCAAAAAATCTACCAGCAATTGAATAATTCAATAAATTGAATTCCAATCTCTACAAAATATCGAAGTTCTCGTGATATCGAGATATTACAATGGCATTGAGTGAAAAAATTTAAATCCTAGGATTGCATTCTATTCCTGAAGAGTACGACTAGAGGAAAGACGTAAAATAAAAAATAACGACACGATGCCTTCTCTCATTTTCTTTTATTCAGTCTATCGATGATCACATTCTCTCAGGTGGGAGTCAAGTCGTTGCAGGGATCCGAGTAACTGATTTCACCGATTTCCAATCGAGAATTATCAATATTGGGTAATCTTGGGAGTGGTGGTGGTAGTGCTGGAAGACTGATCCCTGGTGATGGAAAATCACTCCCTTGGAGACCAGTGAAGTTGAAGATTGGATCTGTGCGGAATAGATTGGGCTGGAGTCCATAAATCGAGGATAGGGATGGCGATGAGCTGCTCTCAGGGTGAATTTTTGATGTCTGCAGGGCTGGGTAGCTGGCAAAAAGGTTGGCTGTTGCCAGGGCTGTTGCATAAACTGCTGCTGCTTGATGGAAGTGCAGGGGGTACGTCGTCAGGGGATTCGTCAAAGGGTACAGGAGACCACTTCCTGTCCAGGGCATCACATTCTGCGACGATATCTCACCACTCGAAACACTCACGTCAGTAGTTCTACAATTACAAATTATTCAATTGTTAATGATTATTTTTTTATTTTTTACATTATAATTCCTTTCTACTATATCTTTTCTACATTCTGAATATTTTCTTTCCGGTTTTTGTAATTTCCGTTCTAATGATTTAGTAATAAAATTTCGAGTGGATGAAATTATTTCAGGAATATAAACTATTCGTATTGGTATTTGTATTGATAATTGTTGTCATTAATACGATTGAACAAATTGATTTTTTCATAATTTTACATTGTTATACACTGAGAGAAATATTCAATAAAAATTACGTGTATTTTCCGTAATTCTGGAGCGAAATGTGGTGGTCGGAAATTTTACGGAACTGTCACGTAATTTTTATCTAAAGTCACGGAATTTTTCCGCGGTGTTCCGTAATTTTTATCGGAATTGTCAGTGAAAAATAACAATACTGTCACTTAAATTTGTCGAATCAACTCCGTAATCGGTAAGTGAACTGAAAGTTCCGTAATTTTTACTAAATATTTCTCTCTGTGTACGTTTTTAACTTCAATTTTAATTATTTTAATTTTAATAATTTTTTATTGTTGCATTCCTCCGAAATTAATTGACGTGACGTAATTAAATATTCGGAATTATCGGTAAAATTCTATTTTCTTCTGGAAATTAAGGGAAAATCAGGAAAAACGTACAGCTTGCCTGCAATTGAATAACCGATTCGACACCTCGATTTGGAAGAGAAGAAAATCTACAAGTCATTTAATTTCTGTTTCCAACGACTAAAGCTGTTCGTTAAACAGCGATGACAAATATATCTAGCCAAGACAGTTGTTCACGTTCCACGCATTTCCCTAATATTCATGCATGAAACCGTCCAGTAGGTGCATTCATTTTTCATACACAACCTGGTTGTTAAGAAAAGTAGGGGTTACCTGGATCGTTGCTCATTCGAGCTTGTTGTTTCGATTATGCTCTCTATGTTGAATGACTTGGATACTCCACCTAGAGGTTTCAACTTTTTTGATGATAGTTTCCGTTCAGGCGATGAATTTCTCCGCTCAGATGACCCATAAAGCACCTCTGATTGTCGTTCAGGGATGATATCTTTGGAGATGGAGGTCAATCCAGATGTTAAATTAAGAAAATCGAGTTGCTGCTGAGTCAGAGCTATCGTCTGGTCCTGATGCAGGTGGGAGTAATAGGGGGTGGCGTGACAATCAGATAATGAGCATGAGCTACTCGCTGCCAATCTTGCTGTTGTCTCTGCCAATGCTTGACTCTCTTCTTTGGCTTCCTTCGGTAATTTGAATCGTTTTCTGCGTCGAAGGTAGGAACCATTCTCGAACATTGATAATGCTGCTGGATGGAGCGCCCAATATGCGCCTTTACCTGGGGTGTGAGGATTCCTCGGCACCTGCCATCAATCATTATTATTCTATTTTTTATTGATTGAAAGCTATTTAGAATTTTAAATCCAATTAATAATAGCGAAGTGTCAATAAAAATAAAATTCCCACATTGAGAATGCTCGGAATGACACACGGAGAGAAATATTTAGTAAAAATTACGGAATTTTCAGTTCACTTACCGATTACGGAGTTGATTCGAAAAATTTAAGTGACGGTATCGTTATTTTTCACCGATAATTCAGCTAAAAATTACGGAACACCGCGGAAAAATTCCGTGACTTTAGATAAAAATTACGTGACAGTTCCGTAAAATTTCCGACAACCACATTTCGCTCCAGAATTACGGAAAATACACCTAATTTTTATTGAATATTTCTCTCAGTGCAGGAATGCTCATAGATTTTTTCAAAAAACATTAATATAAAAATAATTGGGGAAAAATGAAATTGCAAAAATTAAATTGATATGCATAATAATTCCTGAAGTCGTTTGAATTTTCCATGAGATATAATTAAAATGGAAAGGATGGAATGATTTCCG
Source organism: Fopius arisanus (assembly GCF_000806365.1). Taxonomy (NCBI): domain Eukaryota; kingdom Metazoa; phylum Arthropoda; class Insecta; order Hymenoptera; family Braconidae; genus Fopius; species Fopius arisanus. Next base: position 538,796 of record NW_011887745.1, on the reverse strand, counting down.
AAATAAAAATTCAAGTTGATAAAAATCGAGAGAAAAGAATGGATTGAACAGAATTTAATGAAATTTAATTGAAACATAGTGTAATGTAAATAATAAATAGAAAAAGAAAAAGAACTTGTGACAGACTAGTACACACAGACGATCAACTTCTCATGAACTAAACTTGTTTCTACCAGGGGAGAACTTTTCGACATCTAGACACTGATATCGAGTTATATTTAGACGAGGATCGCTTTGATCTGTCTATCTTGTTGTATATCCCCGTGACTTCCAGGTACTACCCCTGGTGCCTTTACTCGACGTTTATTACTCATTTTCCAATTAACCGCACGTGATTCAACTCTCCTTCCCGATGTACAGCTATTACATATTCCGTATGGTGTTGAGAATATATCGCGCGTTGTAAAATAAATAGAAAATTCCCATTTTCTTGTTGAAAATGGGTAATTTTTATATTATAAACAACGGGAGAAAGAGTTTATTGACGTTACGAAAAATTTTAATCACAAGTTTCAAAACAGAAGTTTCTGAGATAAAGGAGAATAGAGCTCAGTCCATAAACTAGATTTTATCATTTTTACAATGCCGTTGAGAAAGATAATTCATGACGAGACATATTTACAAAATTAATATTTCGTTATCGAAACGTAACAGCAATTTACAAATTTTTAACCAGGAAGTTGAAGTAAAAATAATGCGCAAAATGATAATTGTTCCTCCGCGTTACATAATTTTGACTCCAGTCACAATTTTTAATTATTCAAATTAATTTTCGTAAGATCCGTAATTCTGTTAAAACTACGAGAACATCCGAATAAATTTTATCAAACACATCACGCACTCTCCGCGGAATGGATCCGCGAAATGAATCCGCGAAAAAAAAAATGTCAACGTGTGTAAAAATGTTGTAAATATTTACACTGGATACGAACAACGAGGAGAATTATTGGCAGGAATCTCCATTGAATGAATATCTTTTAATAGTTTGTTCGCGTGTCGGACATCCACTCGGATCCGATGAAAACTCACGCGCGCCGATCTCATTAAAATGACAAGATAATTTAACGCCAGGTTTATCATGCCACAGATAGCAACATAAACATTGATGAGATGAACTCGGCTCTTGGGCAATGAATTTTTTTATTCCAAGAGTAACTTGAATTTTCCATGAATAGAAATGTCAACGCAAAAAGAAGCAATCGATAGACAGGCAATAGAGTTACCATCCTCTAACCAATAATTTTCCCATTCCCCAGGAGGTGATCGTCAACCTATGTATAATGGTAATGGAATTCATGCTGCATGCTGCATGTGCAGAGTTAATGTTGATGAATGCAGATTCATATGCAGTACAAGGAACAACTCACTGAAATAACTGTCTTGTTGGCATTTACCCATTTACCCATCCGTCATTACTCTATTTAAATTACCATCCGTCTATTTGCATTTTGAAAATTCCCTCAAATTTCATAATATCGTAATGTCCTTGGAATTTTTTTACGAATTGATAATAAATTTTCGCAAATCGACAGAATCGTTTTGAATATTCATTATCAAGAGGACAATTTTTATACTGTGCACTTCGGGTTTAGATATCCAATTTATAAAATTAATTTCCTCAGTACGCACATCACATTTTATTACTGGTGATGACCGGTAAATATACGGGTCTTCCCATCTCCGCCCTCCACTAAGGCATTAATTTTTCCTTTCAATTAATAATAATAAATTCAACAATAACAATTTTCCCGTTTAATCAGTAATTTTCAATTTTCCTATTTTTCATTGTACTACTTTTTCATTCAAAACTCAATTTTAATCTTTCAATATTCAAAAATTTCCAGTATCAATATATTTTCTCTATTTTTATGTGTCGAGTGAAAAATAATTACTCAGTAATTATTAATAATTATCAAAACCGCTAAATTGGAGGAATAATTCAAAAAAAGATTTAGTTCTCTGAAGTTTATTTATTATTATAATAATATATTTGTGTTCAGATAGAGACTGACCTTGATGAAACAATCATTGAAAGAGAGATTATGCCTGAGTGAATTCTGCCAGCGTCTGGTGTCCCTTCGATAATAGGGAAATCTGTCAGCGATAAATCGATATATCTCGGCGAGTGGCAGCATCTTCTCACTCGAAGACCATATCGCCATTGCTGTCAGTGATATATAAGAGTATGGCGGCTTCTGCTCGCCATTGTAAGATTCCCTCGATGGTCTTGGCATTCTCTCCATCGAAATCTAATTCTTCACTTTGAGAAAATAAAAATAAAATAAAATAATGGGTTCCTGCTAGCCGAGGTCTGCAGGAGCTCCTCAAATTATCGAAAAAAACTATTTCACTTCAGCCGAAGTAGACTCCTCCCACTATGAGTTCATTCACTCATAATCTGTCATCTAACTGATTTTATTCAATTAAATGTGGAGTCTGCAGTCGTCAAGTCAATTATTCAACAATTATTTTCTCATAGAGTCCCAATATCACGCATTCCCCAGATAAATCATTCCACCGAAAAACCATAATCCCTGACTCTCCTGTCGTAATCACAAATTACGATTGCGGAATAAACAAAAAACATTGCAATTGAGCAGCAATTTTTTCTTCTGAACTGCAATTTCCGGAATGCGCGGAAAGCGATTGTAAAATTAAAAACTAGATTCAAAGAATTAATGGAAAATCAACGGAAATTGGTGATTTTCCGAGTATCGTGGAGGTTTTAATTTTTCCTCAGACTTAAACTGTTTGAAAAATTATCACTGACTACAGTAATGAACATCTGAACTCATGAACATCTGAACGCATCACTTGTGTGTTATTATCTCCCCTGTCTGACACTTAACCGCCGGTTTCCACTGAATACACGTCATCTTCTTGTTAATACCGAAGAGAAAGTTGAGGTTCTCCAAAATGGAGGGAATCCCTTGGTGCTTCATGCAGTTGTCATTCGTTGATTTCACAATTTATTTCCAAAAAAAAACGATTTTGGGAGAAAAAAAAAATGTGAAAATCCATGGAAAATGCAGGATGGAAAATTCATTGACACTCAATTAACACGATATCCGGGGAATTCCGTTGGCAAGGAAAAGTCGTGTTTCTACCCGTATGATTCAACTGGTCGAGAGACTATATCGATACCTCAACTCGATGGGTTGGTGTTCATTCGCGTTTGCGCATCATCATCGGCTCTCTTCCGTCCTATTTTTCTCCCTCCAGTCTGGAACTATTCCTTTCCCCTTTTTTCGTTCGAGGGGGTTCGCCAGTGGGTGGGGCCGTTCTGATTCGCTGCTCCTCGGGAAGTGGGCGGGGCAATCGACGTGGGCTGACCTATCCATCCTGAATTCCTGAGCGACTCAAAACTGCTGAGACATCGCAAACTCTATTTTCCACAGTGGGAGGTACCTCCCGACTCCGCCTACTCCTTTTGCTTCCGAATGGAACCTCCGCGAAATTTTACTTTCCCATTTTTTCATTAAAAAATACGGTTTACCGAGATTATTTTTAAGGAGTTTTTTTTTATTATTATTTATGGTTGGGGAGTTATTCCCGATATCTTATCGTTTTTTTTTTTTTTTTTAAATAATTTTCTGGGGAACCGCTGATGGAATTCAGGGGGAGAATTTACAGCTATGAGTTTTATCAAAACTTTTTTGTTTAATAAAATTATTGATGAAATTTGAAAATGGTTTTTTTACCGTCATCTCATTCGCGGTTTCCGGAAATTTATACAAATCATGCAAAATGATATCGGTAATGATTCCTTGAATCAAGTGCAATTTTTATTATTGAATTGAAGTAATTCATAACGAATAGAAATTTCTGTGGATCTCGAAGAAGAATGATGAATCAATTTATAAAATTGATCAGATAAATTCAATTATCTAATATTTAATTCCATGAAAGCTATAACTATAAACGCAATTGAATTTCCGGTCGGTTTAATTGAAACAATACTAAGATAGAATATGAATAAAAAATTGAGTGACCGTTTATATTTGAAATGGATTTCAACCACATATAATTAAATGTTAACTTGATAATTGAAGATGATTTTGCGACTGAAATGGGAGAAAATTGTGCACCGGGTATCGAAAATTTTAGGCAGTAATTGCGAGAAATGTTGGGATGGATTATGTTACCGCCATTTTATTCTCTTGCTTCCACCTCGAGTCGATTACAACGATGAGGAAGGAGTTATAAAGTTGGTAATAAAGAAAGGCCTGGATGTTTGGTGCTGTTGGGCGGACGGAGGCACGGTGTTGGTATCGATCAATCCAGTAATTTGACGGTTCAACCGGTGTGCACCTATAATACCATAATGGCTTGCTGATGGGCATTGTTGCTCGCCTCGTTTCGCCTTGTTCTCGTTGAATTTCCGATCCTTGAACAAGTCGGTTTGTTATTAGAGTTTGGGATCATTATGGAGTATTAGAGGCATTGGGGAAACAACGGGTAGCCTCTACACGCCATTTTTTTATTTCATCTCCTTTTGCTGTGCCATCTTCGGTGTTACCTGACACGTCCATGCCCAATTGAACATTATTCTGCAGTACCTACTCTCTGGGGATCAAGGATTTTTCAATGATTCAAGAATGAACATTGTGCGATCATCATATATTTCTCGTAATTTTTCTTCTTTGGTTCATCATTTTTTACATTGTATTCTTCTTCACTCGATATTCCTTGCCATCGAGATGTGTGCGTTATATAAATCCAACATTTCGATGTAATTGGATTATCTATTGGGTATTTTATACTCTTTAACAAGTCGATATCAAAGAATTCCAGAGATTCGAAAAAGGAGAAAATTTTTCATCCCTCGACTTTCTCTGTCTAAACGCATGACAAAATTCATTGAAAAATTTGGAGCTTTGTCGAAGACATTTTTATTCATTTCTATCGAAATTGTTATAATTTTTCATTGCTAATTTTCAATTTAATTAAATACGAAAGGGAAAATATTAATGGAAAAACTGAAGAGATTTTATTGTGAATAAATAATTTAGAACGTCTTCGTACAAAAAATTATAATAAATTGAATGACATCCCAGGATTGTTCAATAGAATGAAAATTATCTGTATAAAGTTCCAACAGAAATTTTAAAAAATCCCTTACAAACAGCTGAAAGTTTTTCCATGTAATATTCTCATACGTGCAATTTCCAAAACTAGTCAATGCTACAACTTTTTTTCTAGAGGCACTATTACTCTTTACCTGGGCCACTATCCTCATTCATTAAAAATCCGACGACTCCACCCTCCATCCACTAATTGTGCTGTAATTGTTAGTGACTTTTACGATATTTTGGTTGAGATTTATTTCGCTGTGTATCGACATTCGAATAAAATAATTCGTTAACTTAACTTAATTAAAATTTACGAAAAATTCATTGGCATTTGACTTTTCCAAAAAATGGACTTTTGCAATTTTTCCAATAAAATCAAAGGATATTTCATCGATTGATAGATATTCTCCGGACACTTGGAGAAATGAATATCTTTAGAATATAATTTTTGACTAGTCACAGTACAAGAGTTGAAATTATAAAATATATTGCGAATAGTCGTTTTCGTGCACCTTGCAACAATAGTGGTAGTCTTGCACTTCACTTCATCATCTTTTCTTGAATAGCCCATACAATTTTCGCCAAGCCTTTCACAGCCGGTGTTGAACCATATCGTTTATCACTAATTTCTGTTTAGAGTGCCCTGCGGTAGTTATTCCACACTAATATAGATGAGATAATTTCATATCTCCTAATAGCTGTTGTACAAATTCTCATGAAAAAGAGATTCGAAACATCTAATTTGTCATAGAACTTATAAACAAGTTCTTTTGTCTCGTGAAATGGATAAAAATCTAATTTACTTTCATTATTTGATTGAATGTATTCGAAAGCTCTCCCTGCACCCAGAGAATAATTTATTTTCCATAAAAAAGATTTACTCCACACCAGAAGCATTCTCTTGGTAATTTCCTAAATCTTCGGTTATCAAAAAAAAATATCTCTCAGTGCAATGATAAGAAATTTATGAAGTAGTCTATATAATCGGACGAAATGCGATGCGAATAATGAAGTCCTCTCAATCCTTCAGTGTATATACCTCGTACTTGAGTTATTACTTGCATCCCCGAATAAATAACTGATCAATAGTTGCATTTATTCGCTATTTCTAAATATCCATGGTCACACACCGATAAATATATTAAAAAAATATCGGAACTTAAGTGCTAGTATAAATAACTTGTTAACTTGTATCGATATTGTTGTATACAATATATATAATTCGAGAAGAAAATTCAAGTCGAAAGGAAGAAATAGCAGGGATCATTCCCATTCGTCTGTAAATATCTTCCGCTCTGTAGATTTTTTTGAAGGACGACGTGGAAGTTTTTATTTTCAACAGTATATATATTTTGGTTTCGATGCTGTTAGTCACTTATTTTAATTGCGCCATTTTTCTTTGAGGCAAAACTATTTCACGGTGAATATGTTTATAAATATTTATGTATATCTGCAGTAGCTCGAGGAAGTAGATGCCACTTATTCCTATTTATTTATAAAATAGGTAATTAATAGTGCAAAACCGCGAAGATCCACGGGCATTCACTAATTTTACATCAGGAATGAGCGATATTCGATTAATCGAATTTGGCTTTCATTCGATGTATTCGACTTTTGATTAATCAATTTTCAATATTTTTTTTCCAATAGTTTCGCGTCAGGTGAATATATGAATATGAAAAACCGGAAAATTGACAAGTTATTTTGAAAAATTAATCAGATCAATTGTTTATTTCATTTTTTATTAGAAGATTGGATGAAATTCATTGTCAACTTGATTAATCGCAAGTTTTTTTCAATGATGGAAGAACCTCGAATATTTAAATAATCGTTTTTTTTTGTCGATTTTTTTTCTAGCATCGCCCATCCCAGAGTTTAGACTAGATTTCATGGCTTCGTCTTAGTGAAAAATTAGTCCTCACCGGAATATAAAATCGAATCGGAAATCAATCGAAGACTATTGAAAAATAAAGTGGGAAGATCTCAGTTTAATCTTTTTGGAAGGGAAATAAAGTGGGAAGATGTTTCATCGATTGAAAAAAAAACTTAAATTTTCATTTGATTATTATGGACGAATGGATCAGCAATTATAGTCTTCACCTGGTGTCTCAGCATCGACGGGTTGAAAATTTCCGTTCGAGCTGGGGTGTTCGGAGGTAAGTTCTGTAATAAATGGTAAATCGAGTTCAATACTCCCATCAGACAGGTGCAGCCGAGAAAAAAATTCTGAGTGCAAATCATTTCTGGATAGTATAGAGATGATCAAACCAAATTTTTCACAACTTCACAATACGTCAATTATACGTGAACAAATTAATTGTGGAAATTTGATCTAGCTCTTATTGAAACAGAATTTTTTTCTCAGAGCAGAGTCGATTAAAATTTCGCAATACAAACGTCAGTCTTTCAGCTAGCAATTTATAACAATTATTTCGAGCAGGCATTATGGAAAAATCAATGTCAATTACTGAGGTATTATTTTTATAACTACTGCATTAAACATTGAGAAGAACAGTTGGGGAGAATTTGACGTTCATGCTGGGAGAGTTAATTTCCAAGTTACATATCCTTGAAATTTGCATTCCTGATCAATGCCGGCTTACCTATTTTATTCGCTCAGTACTGGCAGTAGGGACCTTTACAATTAAAAGTAAAGAAAAACAGAATGTGTTGTAGAAGTTGTAAATTGAGCATCCATTGCCTCTCACGAAAGTTAGAGTCATCATGTTTAAAAATAGAGCATTATATTTTCATACTTACAATTCTAAACTCTGAATTGTTGATGTCGAACACATGACGTCGACTTTAACGTGACAATGCTTATGGCACTTGAGTAAGCAGTCCCTACATTCGTAGCCCTGTTTACCTAATCGCCGGGCCAAAGTTCTCTTACAAACTTCACATACAGTTCCACTGAAAAAAAAAGTTTCCCCTTTAAAAATTCACGGATTCTTCCTGCTCTGAACCCATAACTTTCAATTTTCATTTGAGTTTTTTCTTTTCTCCAACAAGTCATTCAATTTGTCCCATTCAGCATTTTCCTAGAGTTTTTTTTTTTCTTGTTGATACTCTCTAACTCTTACTTATTAATTCTTGATCGGTAACTTCTAGTTTTTGTTGACATATCGTTTCCCCAATTTGATTTCTCAATTTTTAATGATATCTTACCCAGACATGTGTTTCGCGATGAAGGTGTGATCATTGAATATGTGTAACTTCGTGCCCTTTTTCCTCCACTTACTCTTCTGGGCGAGGGACAGGGGTACGAGGTAGTGCCTGCAAGTGTAATCAATGAGCATTTCATAAATCAGATAACAAGATAGATGTACCCACTTTTTAATGCCATTCTCTAATGTTTCTAGCACTAATGTTGACGCCTCATTAATGTAAGTTCTCGTTGAGGTGCCACTGATGGCGGAAGCTTCACTCAGACTCGATCTTCTTGAGTGCTCTTCTTTACCTGGGACGTTCAATGATACTGGAATAACCAAACAACAAATAAATAATTATTCCTAAGCCAACGGAAAACTAAAATCAGGGCAAACCGAGATAATCCAAATTTCAATTCTGTTTTTCCTTTTTTCAAAATCATTTACCATTAGAGGACCAGAATTTCATTTTATTTTATTTCATTCTTGGTTGGTAACCATATTGAACATTTACGTATTTAAAAAAAAAATCGATAGAAAAACACAAAATTCGGTTTATCCAATAGTTTTTTTGGTGGAAATAGAGGAATAAATGCGGTTACCTGAACCAGGATCACGTGCTCTGTCAGCAGATATCGATCTTGAGTGAGCATCTTCGTGATTAATATCTCCCTCTCGTCCTGCCGATCTACTTCTAGTCTTCGACCTACTCAAACGTTTTTTGATAGTTCCGAAAAAGTCACGTCGTTTTCTTCGCGTTCGTCCCCGTTCTGCTCGAGTTTCGTAGATAATTATCATTAAAAGTTTACAAAGAAACTTCTAGTGGATAAAAGTAATTGAACACTCACCTCTAGTTCCTTCAGAATTCGATGACCTTGGCGTACTTTCCGGACCTGATGCACCGCTGTTATCTCGGTTCACATGCTAAAATAATAAAAATCATTTTATTATTCATTTAATTATTATTCTATAAAAACCTTAGAATTTTCATTTCTATGTTTATTTTTATTTCTCCCTATTTCGCTATTCTATTCGGATAATTTTTTACGTCATAGTACCATTAACAATTGACATGTCTTGAAAATAATTTTTAAAGTCTCGATTACTCGAATCGTTTCGAGTAATAAATTTTTATGGTAGTATTTATTTGCTGCAACCGGAAATTGGAAACCAATAAAAATTTGTTTGTTGGGTATTTACATTAATTAAATTTAATATAAACATTCCATATTCATTACCTCTGGGGAGAGTTCTTGCCAACTGCCGTCCTCTGATAGTGCAACCTGTCGGATTAGTACAGGCAAACGAGAGTTATCTTTCACGTGCAAAAAATCCCGAAATGTCTATCTCTCATTAATTATCACAAAAACGCATGGAAAAAATCCCATGAAAATTAATACTCAAAAAATGAAGAACATGTACAAAACTACTTTCAAATTTTCAAGAAAAAAATCATGCAATCCTAAAAAATATCTATCATTTACCAATTATATAAACAATAAAAAATAAATTGAGTGCGGTGAGTTTTTGGAAATATCTTCGAAACTACGAAGGATAATGAAATTTTCGTCAACTTCTATTTGATAGGTATTTGAGAATTGCAGAAAATATTCCAATAAAAATTTCATTATCTCCTTTAGGTCCGAAGATATTTCGGAAAAACTCATGGAAGAGCTAAACTCCTTTAGCTTTATTGTGAATTTTTTAGGAATTAATTAAGAACTTCATCGGTTTTGTAGCAAATTCATTGGCGATGGTGACTAATGAAGTAATAATAAAAAAAATTGACAATTGGAAAAAGAGACATGAAGAGGAATGGACGAAGGAATGCATTATCATTAAAAGGATCACCTTGACGACTTGACGCTCGGGTTGCTATAAAACAAAGGAAGCCAAACAACACAGTTAATTAGAATTTATCTGGCAATAACTCATTAGTGATATCTTGTGAATTTTGTAAATTTAAAATGGCTCACCCTCTGTTGACTGTGGACAATCAGAGTTCCCTTGTTGCCATTTGTTTGTCCAGTTCTGTACGGCGAGTCAACAGTTGTACCATTCGTCAAATAGTCTGAAAGAAAAGCCAATTCTAATATAAATGAGAAAGCGTGGCGTCCGAGTGGTGAACGTCAACTTGAGTTAAAAAAAAAATTGAGAAATGTATTTACTGAAAGAATTAACAATGCGATGGGTAATCACACGATTTTTGACTGAGGACTATTCATTCTCAATATTCCATGCTAAGTTCTATGATACTATTCAAATACTATAAATCAGCAGCGAATGGGTGAAACATTTATATGGAACTCGAATAGAAATTCAATGAAATTTCGTCGATAAAGCGCTACGTTTTTCTGGTTTTCTTTTTATACGAACATGTCTAAGAGATCTGAAAACAAAAACAAATACTGAAATGCAAGGAAAACTTTAATTCTCGATATCTCAGCGGAAAGGTAATGGAAACATCTGCAAAATGGCTTAAACAATTTGTTCATTCCGTAAGAACATGATAAATCAAATTGACGACAATTTTAAAGGGATAAATAATTTTAATGGGTGTTAAAAAGTACGAGGTGGAGGCGTCGCCATCTTAAAGCCCTCAGTGGCAGTGAGATGGAGTATGTTATCATGATGGCGGTGCCGACGTTGGTCAATCACTTCGTATTTTTGAATATTCATTAAAATAATTTGTTTTCTTCAAATCACTCTTAACTCGTTTCATCCTGTCCCTGCGAATGGAACAAATGATTAAAGCCATTTTAGAGAAATTTCCATGCCTTTTCGCCAAAAAAATCAGACACAAAGTTCTTCTTCCATTTTGATATAATTGTTTACTCCTGCGGCCCCCGAATAATTAGCCAAATAATTCGTCTCACCATTCCACTACTCAACTCTAATTCGAGGATCAGAGGTACAAGGTGGGGCGAAAGGTCAAGCAAAACTTGGAATCCCACGAAATTCATTCAAAAGTTCATTAACCTTGCACTGTAGAGTGTTCCCGCGGCCAAAGATCATTCCGCACTAATAATTTGAGGAAGAAAGTTAGTAGTAATTTCTATCTCATGAAACAATTCTGATCTACCATTCAAAAATGAATAAAAACAAAATAATAGAAATAAAAATGGGAAACCAAAGGATTTATTTGTTTTATGTTGAAAGTGGATTTCACTCAGGTGCAGATGCTTTTTTTTTTCTCCAGATAATATAATCGGTAATTACCCCCGGTTGATTGAGCAGTAGAGTCGTACAAGATAAGTGTGCTGTTACCATTGTTATAATTAAGACTATTATTGCTGAGTTGACTGGTTGGGCTGTAAGTGCGGGTAGGTGACACTGGTTTTATAGCTTCCTTGAGTTTGAAAGGCTTCGAACCAATCTGAGGCACCTCAGCCCCCTCAATAAATAGAAACTGCAAAACATCATCAATAACAAACACAGAATTGTTATTTATTTACAAAAACTAACAATTTGTGCAAAAAAATGCATCCAAAAAAGATTTTTTACCTGCAGTATTTCGTGAATATAAAAAACTTATCTGTTTATGTAAAATGACTGAAAAAGTGATTGTATAAATACTTTAAGAGCATTTTCCAATTCTTCATTTGTGCTGTAATGATTGAAAAATATTTTTTTATGGAATGAATTTTACTTCGACTGTGAGGGTTCCAGTGACTTCATCAGCCTCGTATGGTCTTGCTTGAAGAGGAATAATCTGCCTCTGACTCGGATTAACTAGTAGCTCCTCAACACCGACAATTCCAAGACCCAGGAATCGTTGACTTTTGTTCATATTATCGAAGATCTCAAGTAGCACTTCCGACGTATTATGACTGACATCGCTAAAATTGTATTAACATATTCATGAATTTTTGCATTGCATTTGCATAAAGAGTACTAGAAAGGATGAATTATTATCACAAGAATTCATCCCAAGTGTCAATGAGAGTTTTGTACATTTGAGAAATTTTCCATAATCAAATAATGACATTTTCTTAGAATTACGTACAATAAAAAGGCTTCATCCCACACAGGGCTCATCGTGTCCTTTTTGATGGACGTCTGGTGCTTCTGTGGTGGTTCATCCAATTCGACAACACAATAAGGCTGAGAGCATCCCTCTTTCCCTCCGAGATCATTAGCTCGAACGACTTTGACGAGGAGACGTCTGTCTCCGGACACGTACTGCTGTGCTGTCGACTCTGGATGACCCTAAACAACAGTTATCACGTCAATGAAGGACTTCAGGTTCATTCATCGAGTCATTACCATGTTGTCATAGTGCAATGGCATTGAATAGCCGGTGTGCGGTGGTGGGTCTCGCCAGAGTCTCGGACAGGTCGGATATTTCGATAAATTGAGATGAACATTGGTCCCCCTCAGGGCCCCTACCACTATCTCGGTCACCACTTCCTGGAGCTGGCTCTCATCCAGGTCCTTCTTTATGGTTCCCACTTGGGCCAGTGAGACCTTCACCTTAAATCAAATCATGAGACATTTATAGGAATCATCTTTCATTGGGATCAATTGAACCAGCTGATTTAATCAAGTCGATCTTTTTTATTATTGGAGCTAATAAACTCATTCTTTTCTCATTCCTTCAATTCATTTTCAATTTTATACCTTCAAGTCAAGGAATTTAATCTTTGATGGGGGGGAAAATTGAAGTACATCAATGAAGGGATCGTGTAAAAATCGGATGTTGAAAATTGAAGGACCGATTTTGGAAGATATTTTAGAATTAAAATTTGAACAATTAAAAAGTTTTCATTGGGGATTTGAAGAGGTGGGATTTACCTCTGGCCAGCCATCGCACTTCACGTCCATCAGAAGTTTCTCGGTGATACACACAACATTTAAACGTGCTCGGAAGCGATTTACGTTAGCACGATAATGGCTGACCTCAACTTTATCGCCTTTCTGACGGAATGCCTTCAGTTGCAATGCCGGTGTTGCCTCGCAATCGCATGTTATTGTCTGTAAAATATATTCAATAGAACTGAGGACAATACAAATGGAAATTCCTTTAACGTCACCAAAATATCTACATCTATTCATGACATAAAAAGTAAATAGACTGCAGTCATCTGGAAATACTCACGACATCATTCTTAGAGTCGCATTCGCAGAAGATATTCGAAAGAGAAGGCGATTGCGTTTCCGGAAGGACTCGTACAAATTCCACACCCACTCCATGCTGGAATCATCAAAAATATCTGATGAACTCATGGAATGAGAGGAGTTCAGCATTCCAAATAATTATTCATTCGTAAATCTCAATCAAATGAAAAAATAAATATATTACAATCGATTAAAAATTCAGGAGAATAATCACCGGAATTTTTACTGTCTTCAATAACTTTCTTCAATAATTGGAAAATTAAAATTTCATTGAATATTCAAAATGCATTAATTGAACTAAAAAATTCGATGAATTTTTTTTCGACTAATTGATTTCCCTGGGAAAAAATATTCTAATATATTTTCGTCAATACCAAAAATCAATAATTTTCCATCAATCGATATTTTGGAAAAACTGCAAAACCCATCTCATGTTACACTTCCCCACTGTTTCAGATAGAAAGAAAATAATAAAATTTCAATGGCGAAGAAAACCGGTTTTCTCCTCGTGGAGTCAAGCGTTATTTTCGGTGTATGACGTCACCGCAAGGCCGTTGACAGCTGATGACGAAATATTTTCCCCTCGCTCTCTCATGTCATATGACGTAACGGAATTGACCTCAAAAGCTCGAGAGAAGAAAACGAAAAAAAAAAACCGCATTAAAGTGAATTACGCGTAAAAACCCAACAATTACCCGCAAACAACTGAATTCTCGCTTTCGATAGAACAATCTAAATTGGAGGAGAATCGAGCAGAGAAAAATGGAATGAAATTAAACACCTGTTTAAACAGTTCTTTGAGCTCTGAAAAACTAAATAAACACGTGTGTTTAATTTTTCCTACTCTCCCCTAAATAGTTCCCGCACTTCAAAAGATTTTCCCCTTAAAACTTCAGACTCCGGATTAATAATTCACCGAATAAATATTGAGTGAATATATATTTCCTATATTTATTTATAATCCATATTTATATAATTAAATGGTATATAATTAAATTTATATGGTTAAATATAGTTTGCGTATTTTTCAATCGAGAGGAACCTGATATTTTAATCTCGATTGTTTATCGAATGACGAGAGTTCCCCGTGGAAAAATCAAGGACAACTGATCGATTTTATGATTCAACCGATGAGATTGAACGAATTTTCATTTTGAAAAGTGGGTTAAGTGCTTGGCGTTGAGTTGATTGCAGCTGCAGGTTCTTTGATAAACGGAAAACAGAATCGAAATCGAAACACAAAAACATTCGAAATGACTGAAATAATCAATGCGATAGTTTCTCTTAATCTACGGCCTTCCGTCGCATATCTTAACTCTCGATAACAGGTGTATGTTCATGTGAATAATTGATAACGACAGTAAATTATCCAAAAATAGTTAATTACTTTCCAGACTCCTCTAGCATTTGGCTGTCGAAAAAAAAATACATTAGAGAAAAAAATGTTTTGAGTTTTCAGAAGAAATTGTAAAGAAATTAATCATTCAGAAATTTAATTTGCTAGTAATTTTCTTTTGTGGAGATTTAAAAAAAAATTGTTTTTAGACGCTCAGTGATTTATCAATGAACAATAAATTATTGAACATATATTTGTTTCGTATTTTAAAATTTGTTGCAGCTTTCGCAAATTAATAACAATTTGCATTAAAATTCTCACAGATTTCGATTTCAAATGCTAGGACTTTCTCTCCAGTTCCTTTCAAAGTGGATCTCTAATTTTTAATGTTACGTAAGGCAATATCCATAACCGCAGGAAATTATTTAATCCTTGGTAATTAGCGATAGTCATTGAAAATAAAAAAAATGTTTTACGAATGTAGTGGATGTAAATCTACATGTTACGGTTCGTAGCCATCGTAGTCTCACACGAAAACGTCATGTTCTATAAATAAATCTATCAAATGTACGAATTGATTGATACCCGTCTAAATACCCGATCCAAATTACAATAAATTACCAATTTATTGGAAAAGATTATGAAATTATTATCAAATTTTTTCTCAATATTCCAGATTTGGCCTTGAAATATTTTTCCCGAGACAATTGCTCTGCAATTTCAAGGAAATCTCATTGAAAATTCATGGTCTTCCCAAAAAAATCTATAAAACTACAATTCCAGTTAAATCTTATTCCGAAAATTAATATAAGCTGAAGACACTCAAGAAATGTACCCAAATTTTCAGTGTCTAAAAACTTCCGATAAATTTGAAAGTAAATTATCAATTCCGTGAAAAATTACAGTCGCCCACCTAAATTTCCACAAAACCTCTTCATCAACGTTTCCTCCTCCCCATAAATGAACAACGACGAAATAATAAATATCTCTTATATTATCCGTTATGCGAATGATAGAATATCATTATCAACCCCATAATGAAGTAGAAAAAAAATATAGTGTCTCAAGAACCAGAGATGATAAATATTCCAACACACTGACATTGACATTACCTCATCGACGGAGCTCGCGACAAAATGATTGAGAGAGAGTACCCAAGTGGCGAGCAATTCATTAAGTATAACTAAATCCGAGTGTAGCCAAACAACGAGCTCATTAACCCAGCGAACAGCCTCAGTATCAGCGCCAGTAGCAGCCGGCAAATGTAGAGATCTTGAGCTTCTAGCAGGGCTCAAAAGTGATCCCGATGGTTTCCTAGTTAGCCTCTTCCTCATCGGTGGTGTAGGTGGTACATATCCACCACCTCCACCGCCTCCACCACCACCACCTCCAATAACACCAGCACCAGCAACATGACTAGCAGCAAAACTAGCAGTGGCTGATTTAGCCATTGCCACTTTAATGGGCTTGTCCTGGGTAAGTAATTTACTCGCAATATTGCCAGCTGACACGACACTCTCACCAATTCCATGGATTCCATGATCCTTGATGAGCGTACCACTTCCACTTGGTGCACTAGGACTTGTACCACTTGTACCACTTGGTGCTATTTTATCATTGAGTACAAAACGATTGTAAATATATTTACCAACGCACAGCACAACAAGACCAAATAGCATCCAACCAAATATTAACATTGATAATGTATCCATTGTTGTATCACCAGACGAATCAAAACTGCATATCAGATCGTCAACCCGCTCGGCCAAGTCGGCCATATTGCCCCATCGTTCTGCCAACCAAGTCCAATTGGATTCCAAAAACATTCTTTTCTATTTTAATACCGCAGGCTGATGGCAGATCACTTCTCCTCTCCTCCCTATTTACCCCTACCACCTGCCGATGTTTTTTAACAACTTGCCTTGGTGAACCACCTAGGAGAGGGTGGCTATTTTTAAACTCCAAGTGCACCCTGGCACAATGAGGGAATCTGTGCTGAGGTGCCCGCTCTAGGTTTCCGGCAACACCCGGATTGATACTCCCTGGGGTATCGCTTAATCCCGCCGTATTTCAATTCTCTAGAAATTATTATTTTATTAATTATACAACCATATATACATAATTATGTTAACTGCAAAACAGCATTCCGAGATTTTTTAGCAATTGGCAAATTCGAGAGCGAAAACTAGACTAATGATTCGAGAGGTACGGTTTTCGGGGAATATCTGTGCAGCCAAGGGCGATAGCGCAATTTTCGTAAGGACCTTTCTTGGAACTGATTATCAGCTCTATGAAAAAGGTCATTAGGAAAAAAACGATAGCTCTTTTAGATCCGGAGATATCTGTACGACATTCAAGTCATTCATTTTGGAGCGTGAGTTTTTGATAAATGGCATTTCTATAATAAAAAATATTGAATAAATTTGATTGATATACACAAATACTATTTCTCAAATATCCCATCATTTTTTTAGCTCAATAATTACCTAGATTTATAAAATCGATTTTCTCCAGCAGTAAAATTCCACTTAAACCCTTCAAACACCCGCTACTTCATAAGCATAATTATCTTCCATACATAATGAACTCCATCCATAATGATTACTCACTTAATTATCTTACATCAACTCCGCTCCATGTACATGTGATAAATAGAGAATCACCTCGGTTGAGGGCCGCATCCAGTAAATCAAACAAACCCAAAGTACCGAAACCCTTGAACTGTCACAGGCACGTGGCTACCAATTCCCAATTCTCTCACCGATTCTCCAAACTTTCCTCTCATTATCTACTTATCAACGGCCACCTACAAGAAAACAAAAATAATTACTCTACAACAACCGTAGCCCACACTGACCACTCAAAAGCGATAAAATAAAAAAAAAATCCGAACCATAAACCAAAAAAAGCAGAAAACTGGGAGTTTATCACGAGAAGTGGCACACGTTATCACCATCATTCCCACATAATAATGAACGGATGATCTCACTCGTATCTTTATGCATCTGGAAGCAACACCAGTGGTTTACAAATGATGTCTGTCATTCGATCTAGCCAAAACCACTGGATCAAGCCAGGAAGTTCCTCCTGAAATCGCACAGTGAGAGGTACACCAGGATTAAGTATTTCTCAGATATAAATAACAATTTTCTGCAGACAGTCAGTAACTCGTGTAATTTCACTTATTTTCAATCGAAAGTGATAAAACATAACACCGGCCACGCCGTTATAGCGCATATTATTTTCTCTGTCACACTGCAGTACATAATAAAACTCCTCCTGGTTTTATGTAGTTTTATCTCTTTCACGCTGGATTTTGCCCCACTACTCGTACAAAGTCGCGGTATTCCGCGCAGGAAAAAAAAACAGACTAGTGGGAGACACGTTTTATTGCGTTCCAGTATCGATCCAATGCGCACCCACTAACACATTTGTGGCCCAACCCGCAGGATCCAACACCCTGTCCACACTGGGAGAAATAGTACATTACGAGACAAGTGGAAAAAAGTAATTTTCATCAGGCGAGGGTGGAATTGAGACATTCCATTTAATTAAATTGTTTTTAAAATTTTTTTTTTGCAAAGTAATTTGACACAACTGAAAAAATATATCAATTTTTTTAATTATCATTATAATACTTTTGGAATCCATGAATATCCATTTTCGTCGCAAAGCGTTATTATTTATTATTATCATTGTTCATTGAGAATTTATTGAATTTTATTATTTTAATACATAATTTATAGAAAATAGAAAACAGAATTGAATTTGTAGTTTATAACATTTTGAATGATTGGAAAAAATGAAAGTTATTCTTAAATTTGCTTCTGGGCGATCGACCGCTGCGAGTGACCGACTTTAAATCCCGTGAGACATGTGTCAAAAATGATGAATGAATATTAATTGGCATGGATGACAGAAGGTCAAATAATTAACACTCACTCAGAGACATAGGTATATGATAGTTTTATTGTTTGTCGTTCATTTACATACAAATAACTTCCTTTATCATCTCACGTTTCAGAATCAGCGATAAAAGGTCTATCGCTTCACTCTTACTTTTATTTATTTCATGTCGATCTTTTACTCAACAGCTCATCGCTGAATTATGTACGTTTTTTTTTTTCAATTTATGTCTAAGTTTCGATACAAATTACTTCTACATAACTTAACATCTAGATTTCAAATACTATGTGGCGTTGTCAAATCGCTAGATCCTTTTCGTCAGATTTATTTTTTATATTCAAACGTCTGACTGTTCATGCCACTCATGTGGTTTAATCATTAAATAATAATGAGGGGCAGGTGAAGAGCCAATAATTGGAAAATTCCGGTAAATTGAGGTTGACCGTTGACTTTGAGGATATTCAACAGGAATTATTGTTTGTAAATAATTATTTCACTGCAAAAAGCCTAAAGGTAAAGTTCAATACACGGAGAAAAATTTATTATGGAAATCATGTCATTGTTTCGATTAATTTCTCTCCGCGGGAAAGATTGAGTTGTATGAAATACAAATGTAATTCTCCGGGTGATTTGATATTCGTAGACGTTTTTATTGGAAATATATTGCGGCAAGTGAACTCGAAATTTTATTGTGTTGGGTTTATTTTTATTTATCCCACCGAAATATCCTCAAACGTCAATTCAAAGAAGATAGCGACTGCAAAGAATTATCGACAGGAACGACTCATTCGACAAATAGTGATAATCAGTTCGCAAGAATATCCTGTACTTACTTTACTAAAGATAAGAAATAAGCTGAAGGAAAAACGAGCAGTCCAAAGCATTCTCATCACAAATGTCGAATTTACTACTCCATGAGAATCAATTCATCAAAAATTCATGTTCGATGAATCTCAAAAGTACAAAAATACAAAATTACACTAGAATTTATCGTTCTACCAGCTAGCAATAAGCTACAATGAAATAGCGAAGCCACGGAATATAATAATTTGTCGAATGATTTCACCAACGAACAGGTCAACTTCGCACTAGATAAATTTCCCCAGAATATCTCCGAATGTACCAGAAATAGCGAAATTCGTGTGAACATCATTTTTGTAGCTCTCAATAAACTCTACAAAAACAGTTCTACAAAAAAATTGGCTATGTCTTTTAGAATGAGAGATATCCCTCGAAAACTCGAGTCACTTCCCTTGACCTCTTCGCTACTGATTTGTATATCTCAAATTCAAATTGCAGTAGGATTTGCATTATGATTACAGAATGATTTTGTCGAAGGAAATGAATAGCTCTGCGTCTGCAAAAAGGATATCACAATTTACAACTCAGATTGTAACAGATAATTTCATGAAAAAAAAAAGAAACAAACACCCAAATACATTTCATGAAGGTGACTTAATTGAATTATCTAGATTTCAAATCGATAAAGGTCAATTGTATCTTATCCATTTGTCTAACACCTTTTAGTGCACAACCCATCGTCATTCGGACTCTCACTGAACAAACAAGACAGGACAAAACCTTCACAATTTTCAAAGAAATCAAGTATTCTCGTTATTCTACACTCGAATGATTTAATTTACGTTAATGGGGTTAAAATGGATGAAAATAAATATTTAGTGTGGAAGATATACTAATTATATTTACAAGATTGTTATAAAATATATGAAATAATATTATTAACGGATATTTATCAAACGGAACTAGCGTGTCAATGAATATATTCATCTTTTGAATGATCGGGGGACAATTTCTTTTCCTAACTTTCTACAATTAATAGAAAATTTGAGAAAAGAAAGTGAAAACGTAACGCGTATTTTGCCCAATGTACCGCTATTCTACTGTTCCGTTTTACTTCTCGATATTCTATTCAATTTTCCAAGCTAAGAGATACCCCTCAATACTTCTCATTTTATCCGGATGATTAACCCAATTTCATTAGCTTGGATGACCGAGGGACAAGCGTCGAGAAATATTCGAGATATTTCATCGAATAATACTTCATTCACATTCTCTTTATCATTGCTCTCCCTCTTTCCAATAGTCATCCGTTAAATATAAAATCTATGAAGCGTTTTTATTATAATTTTTGCATGTTGTGATACAGCTGTAGACCTTTAGCAGAAGCATGTGCATTTGGGCGCGTGAAAATTGTGTAAATACAGCGATCAGCCTTCGAAAAATTCTTAATGTTAGAGTAAACATTGTTTTAATTTGTCACCAATTCTTAGGTTTCAGCAATCACCGAGTGGTTACAAAATTTATTTGACTAAAATATGTCGGAAAAGTAAAAAAATTGGAAGGGGTTTTAATGCAAATTTCAGTCGTTTGTTGGATCATCGAGTGCACATTGGTTATCGTTCGTATCAATCATTGAGTAAATAATATCAAAACCTATTGATAACAGTTGGCTTAGTTTATCCTCCCGTATTGCTCTTTTTATTTTGTGTTTGTATTTAACAGTGCACAGAGGACCACTAGGCTTTTACGTGACTTGATGGATTACCTCATATCAATCACATTCGGTTTATTTACATTAATGAGATTGTTCTCTTCCAATTCAGTCTTGAGGGCAAACGAAATGTCTGAAGAATTTTATTATTAATACTTCTTGATGAGAATCATCGAATTTTACTTGCTTACCATTAATCACAAATGAGTCGATAAATTTTCATTTCAAGCAAAAATAATTAGAATTATTATCTCCATGGCAATAACATAGATGTGAAAAGCCTAGAGTGGGTGACCACTTTTGAATCACTCGTTGATCATTACGTTCCAATAATTGCATAAAAATCATAATTAAAATTGTTAAGAGATAATTTTTGTCTGTAGATGAATTTCTTATCATATTTAATAATGTTCAATCGCTCAAGTCAATTTGTTCAGCTTTTGGTAGAATAATTCAATTAAATCCAAGACGTGGCAATAGCCCTCGTGACTTGGATGTCCCCAATCAATTAATAATTAATGAATCACATAAATAACCCGATAGGATTGAAGTATGACCTGAATTTTTCCGCGTCATCAGTCTGAAGAACAGGTTAACGGAATGTGTTAGAACAGATTGTGATATGTACCTCGTTAAATGCAATCTTGAATCACTTTTTGCGATAGATTTTAATACAAAACGACCGGGGGGTTAACGTAACACGGGAATTATAAAAATTTACGCCACGACATTGGTGAACAACTGTACATTTTTGTGCATTAAATCGTCAGTTTGATTCAGAGTCGGTTTCAGGTAATTAATCAACGGCGATGAAGCTATTTTATACTATTACACGTGAGACCAATCAAGCTGAGATAATCCTATTAAAGAAATCCAAGTATTTTCTTTAATCACATTAGATAAATCAATAGCGGAGTGTATGAACAATCGATTGAACTGAATATTTTTCTTCATGAAAGTTGCTATTCGCCACATCGTGATGAAAAATAAATTTCTCTCGTATTGGAATTCGCTATAAAAAAAAAAATCAGTTTCCGGTCACTTCCCCTACAGCCCTACACACACGACTATAACGGGCGTCTACTGTAGTCTTGAATGAAATTGCGTTTGAAAATTTGAAAGAATAATGAAATTATACATTTAAGATCTTTTCAAAAAGTTCAAAATAAAAATCAAGCATCAAATTTCGAACAGCTTTGAAAATTTCTATGACATGATTACACAAAAAAAATACTTGGATATCCTTAAATTAAATACGGAAATTATTAAAAAATTTAGAATCATTACACAGTAATAGAAGTCATACTGTTTAAAATTACTCCCTAGAAAGGAATATTTCGTAAAACTAATAAATGTGCGTCGGTAATTTCATTGACAGCTCAATTGGTCCAAGTGTTATCTCGTCATTAGTTATCAGTGACAGACTGGGGCATTGAAAATTTCAACTTTACTAATCTAAGATTAACGTACTTACACACAAATGGCTGATATACACGGATATTGCTACATGAGTTTTTCGCTTGTATCTCTTTCCATTTCTCCCCGAATGTTTTTTAATCGTTATTATCAATAGTATTATTATTATTTTTTCATTAAAAACCTCGTATGTTGCTGTCGATGATGCGTGGGTCACCTATCTAATCAAATCTCTCAAGAATACCATTTTCCAGTGATGGGATATTATCCTCGTTTCTTTACCTTCTGCTCAATTCGACTTTCAGAGCTGTAAAAATAAATCAAGAAAATATTATTTTTGGAATAATACCGGGATCATAAAAGGAAAATTTATTAGTTAATAGTGTTATTTAAAAAACCACAGAATTTCATTTATGTAGCTCCTAGTATTGGTGCAGAAAAAAATACATACCCTCCACAATATCATTTTTCATTTTCTGGAATTCCTTTTTGACTTCCTTGATTATCTCAGCTTTGAAAGCCTCCATTTCTTGAGCAGTGAGAAAAGCCCCCTCATTAATACCATTGACTTTGAGAAGTGTGTCTTCCGATGCCGAGCCAAATCTTTTTCGAGCTGACTTGGGGGACTCCGCGCCATTTGAGAATTTATTATTCGATGCATTACTCTTGTCCCATGATTTCTTATCTGGCGAGCTCTCCGGCTCCTGCAATAATTCATGGATTTTATAACGATTAATTTATCTCGAAAACTATCGATTGGAGGTGAAAGAACTACAAGACTTTTTAATAAGTGACAAAATTTGAAAAAAAGTTTGGAGTACCCTGAGAGTTCCAAAGCGTTGGCAGGAGGTAAAGAGTTAATTCTACCAAATTATAAAACTTTTTAATAAAAGTTTTTGGTTGAGAGAAGTTAAATAGAAGTAAGATTTTGGTGGAAACATATTTCCGGTGGATTTCTAATTATTCCACAGGGAATAATAAAATCAATTGAGTTTTAATGTTGTGGAAACGTACTGGGGGTGGATCGGGTTGTTTTTTCTCGACAGCAGCCCGACGACGCGCCAGTGTCTTAGCCATCTCGTCCATCATCGAGGCCATACCGCCTCCACCACCACGTCCGATAGTTCCATAATTGCCACCCCCGCCACTTCCACTGCTGCTCGTGCTGGAGCCACTATTTTCAACCGGTTGGGCTTGCTGGAAAAATTGCATGCAATATTGAGTAAATAAGAATTCCTCGTCAAACAGCAAAAGTAGAACAAGTGGATAATTGCATTTTTTGTAAATAGGGCAGGTTATAGCGGCTCACAAGTCAGCAATTGTACCAAAAATAATCTTTTGAAGAGATATATATTTCTCGCAAATTAATGAATCCTTAGAAATGTTAAAAATACTTTTCCATAAGATAATTGAAAAAATAATTTGCCTTCTGAGTATGTATTGACTCTCCAGTGGCAATTTTCTGCCAGCACAAATTATCTCTTTTTTCATAACGGAAAAAACCAACTCACCTGTTTCTTTTTCAACCTGGCAGCCTGTAGTGCAGCTGCTAGGGAATTAACATCGGGCTGTGGTTCAGAATTTGTTGTGCTATTGGCACAAGTATTGGGTGCGGGTGGTGGTGGAGGTGGAGGTGGTGCAGCGGGACCAGCGAGTGGTCCCATTGGGGGTGGTGGTGGACCGCCACTGCTAACAACCGGAGTATATGCATTAGCACTCTGTGTAGCACTTGCATACTGATTGACATTATTCACCGGTGTCCCATACGGATTGACATTTGTTTGCCCATACTGAGCCTGATTCTGTACCTGTCCCTGATACTGACTCGGTGTACTAGCATACTGATTTATCGAATTACTACTCCCATATTGACTACCACCGTACTGAGAATTTTGACTGCTCCCATACTGATTCCCTTGGAAATTGGCATTACTACCGTACAGATTTGGCTGACTACCCGAATACTGATTATGATTATTTGTATACTGATTTTGATTGCTACTGGCGTAGATTGATGAGGACTGGGGCTGATTCGATAGGTTACATTGGGAGGGTGATTGTGCGTACTGATTTATCATTGGGGGTGGCACTGGGGCTGAATTCAGGTTCATCATCGAGGGTGGACATGGCGGGGCTGGTGGTACTGGTGGGGGTGCAGGGGGGCCAGATATCTGGGGCCTCAGTGCTGTCATTGTCCCTGGCATTGGTGGTGCCTGGGGCTGGGGCGCTGGAGGCGCTGAAGACGTTCTGTGGTGGCCTGATTGTGGCTGTTGCTGCTGCTGCTGTTGCTGTTGCTGCTGCTGCTGCTGCTGTTGGTGCTGCGGTGGTTGTTGTTGCTGGGGGAGTGGCTGCTGTTGTACCTGAGGCTGAACTTGATAGCTCGGTGAGACTGCCAGCACTCCATTTGAACCTTCAATGATATCGAGGAATTGCATTATTTTTTTTTGGTAGATCCCACTGTTTAGTTTGAGTCTAGCTGAATTTCTAGGACCTACCTTGACTCTGTTGAGACATTCTACGCTCTTGGATAATGGCCACGTCTTCCTTCGTCATAGTCCTAAAAAAAACGTAAAATTTCGATAATGACATTTCAAGTGATCTCTGCATGATTTATAAACGATGTATGTGATGCGAAGCAGTATCAGTCAGCCAGCTAGACTAACGTATTCAACAATAGACGTAATGTTTATATACCTCTAGCAACCAGCTACCTAGAAAAAGGGCATTAAATTGCATTGTCTAAAAATCACCGTCATGATTTCATCACATTAGTTAGTATTATTGTCCCATCATAAAGATCAACACCAGAATGACAGTTTGCACACAGTAACAGGAGAAATTTTTGTAGTGAATGACGGGAGGTAGTGATGACATGCATATAATTCACTAGCAAAATGGTAAAGTGAGATAAATCGAATAATTAAAAAGAAATTTTCTCAAATGTCGATGGATCTGAGAAACAAGTCAGTGATTTTAGGTAGAAATATCAGAAAATCTTTGATCTCGTGAATTTATAATTAATAATCCCCATGAAAATGTTCTCAAATTTTAACGTGGGAATATTCACTGAATATTGCATCTCGAATTTTGACGAGGGAAAAACGTCAACTTATCATATTTTACCATTTGACTACTGATTTCTTGTTCAAGCAAACAGGTGTATATTCACAAGAACTGAAATACTATTTCCTTCTGTATTTTTTCTTTCCCTCATGAGCGATTGCTCAGGCAATCGGAAATCACCTCGTAACAAGCGCTGTGATGTTGACAGCATTATTAATGGATGGGTGATGATTCTGATTTAGGGTAGGAGTCGAGGGCACTGAGGAGGACGTTGCACCCCCCGCAAACTGTTGACCGAGTGATAGTGAGAAGCGTGTCACAGTATCCACTGTGCACTGACCCTGGGCTTGACTGCAATCACCCAGGAAATGAGTCTTTAACTTTGGTCAGAAATTTATCCGGTCAATACCCGATATATCAACACAATGTTCGGTACAATGGTAACATCAATTTACTGTCAAATCAATGAAATTTCTATCAATCACCGGTCTAGTAAATTAATACCAATTCAATGTCAATTATTTCAGTGCATTCTCCGCATGTTAAGCAAAACAATTCTTCTTCGATTAATTTAACAAACGATTTAATTGGTACGACTGATCTGAGAATTCCTTTTTTTTCCTTAATACATAGGAAATTCATCTGCATTGTGCTCTTTGTGCAAGACATTACATATTTAAAATACTAAAAAAAAATCCCAAAAAATATAAAAAATGGTGCAAAAGTAATAATCATTGTGGATCCCTGTAAAATCTCTTAGTGTTTGCGATGTAATCGTTTTTTCAAGAATAATTCAGTAGATTTATCTCGAAATTATTGATTCTGGGAAAGCACGGAGAACTTTTCTTTAAGGTTGATGGAATGCCAGGTAAAAAAGTCCATTAACATTTTATCCCAAAATCAGTTATTAGATAAATCGATTTGAATTGAAAAAATGGAATTTAGTGGATTGTAAATTTCTTACTGGTTTTCGTACCTATAACCCATGTCCTCCTCGTACTGGGTGGTCCCCTGAGATGATGGGGGTTGCTGTTGTTGTTGCTGCTGCTGTGGCTGCTGGGAGTAGACGGTAGGCTGTTGCTGCTGCTGTGGCTGTTGCTGTTGCTGTTGCTGCTGGCCAGCTTGCGTGACAGTTGGAACGAGACTCCTCGATATGTTACTCCCATTGCTCAGCACCTACGTAAATACAGGGACAATTAGCGTTCAATTTATCGAGGTGGAACTAATCGAGGAGAATGAGAGTTTTCAAACGTCTACCGAAAAAAATTGCCACATAAATTCGGCTATTAAACCTCAATAAGAAATTTACCGTTCAGTTACAATAACATAAATTACACTTGTTCGTATAATATTTGTAAACGAGAAATACTTTGAAAAATTGTTTTTAAACTAGTTAACAAAGTGATACATAGACGAAAATTGGTATTGAGTAATTCAATTTAAAATGATGAAATAAAAAATTACAATGGAAATATTATTTTTCACTGAAGTCCCGAGGGGCTGATCGTAAATTTTTGATCGAATGATTTTTCTTCAATCTCTATTTCCATGTTTTTCTTATTATCACCGGAGAATTAAAATGTTGCGGATGCAGTGAAATGGGTCTCCAAGAAATTAAATAAATGAATACCAATTTGAAATGTATTAATTTAATTGGGATTTAATTGCAAGCACTGCCCCACTTGTATATCCTTGAATAAAATGGTGTAAAAGTGGAGCAGGTACCAAGGGAGGGAGGTTGCTACCAGCATTAATGCTCACAGGGATAAAAAAGAAACATGAAGAAGTTCATCAAAGAAAGATGAAAGAACCCAAGAGGCTAGAGTACAGAGTCTAATTGAAACCATGGCGACCTAGACATCAGAGTAAGCCGCATCTGGTCTCTCCTAATTTCGTTGAGACAAATGAAAAAAAAAAGTGGAAAGCAGGAATGACGAAATTTAAATAGTCAACTAAAAAAAAAGAAACAGCCATTAAACAGATGAGGTGTACTCACATCGAGGGCCTGCTGCATTGCTTTAGCAAAAGCATCCGCATCGTCCTTACTCGAAAAATTCAGTCCATAAACTTGATTGTTGTCTCGCCATTGGTGAAACGTTACCGTAGCCTGATTGTACTTTAATCCCCTCAGTATTGCGCAATTTATAACGATCTCATGATCCTGCAGTTTTCTACCAACTACACGAAATGTATTGTGCACAAGGTGATGGTACAATTGTACTTTTGAGAGGCCTGATGAACTGCCACTTGGTATCCATCGTTTGTTCACGTCATCGTAGACCATCACCGACGCCCGGGCGGACGATATGCTCACTTCACTGGAAATATACATTTTTTTCATTAATTGAACATCGAAGGGAGGGATTTTTCAAACAAAAAATTCGTCATTTTTCCACAATTGTTTTGAAAATGCATCTGCAAATTATTTGCAAATTATCTGCAAATTGAAAAAATTATTAGGGATGAGGGATCGATCCCTGAGAGTTAGAGCATTGTTTCCTGTGATGGGGCGTTCAAAGCTGATAATCAGCGAATTCTAGCATTGAGCATTGAGTCTAGTGCTGAGGTCTGAAAACCCCAGAAGCTTCCCCTTCCTGATTCCAAATGGAACGTCCAAATGAGATAATAGCTAGGATAGTCTGTTGACCCACTATTACATCATTTTCACATCGAGTATCTGATCACTGAGAAGGAAATCCCAAGGCTCATTATCGCATAGCACACCCGGATGAACTGTGCATCACTCGGATGGTTAAAGGGCGCTTTCAAGAACGCATCAACCAAATGAGTCTAATGACGCACGAATAATTTGTTGATTACCACGAAACTCGCATTACTTTTTCATTAATGCATATTGACAGTCGAATGCACTCTTCAATTCTCCGGGATGAATTATTCAGGAGTTAATAAATTTTGCGAAATTAATTCCATCAATGATGAGTAATAAATTAATAGTTTGGGTCCTTGGAAAAAATTATTTTTCGCGGCGTGGAATATTGCAATCATCCAATGCTGCATGTCATGAATAAATATTATCTAGCTGTTACCGTGACCAATAAGCCTCCTGCAAGGATAATTGTCTCTGGAGATTGCCCCCTGTTTGGTTCCATCGGGTATCAGTGCCCTGAACTTCTTCCCCGTGTACCGTTATCGGACGAATCTGAATTTCTGCCTGAATCGAATTTTCCTCGGCCAGGGAATGGCAAAAATTACCTACTCCTCTCCTCGACATGCCCTTTTTTTATCCACTCAACAGTTTTGTTCACTTTATTTCACCAGCAAACCCACTCCAAGAAGAAATTTTATGGATCGAATATTAAGTGCACTCATGAAATATTCGTCTATGTTGTCGAGGACTGGATCTTTAAGATGACATTTTTGTCGGGTTCACCATCCAGGGTAATCTCAAAAAATCTTTAGGGAAATTATGACAATATGAATGCTTTATTGTTTTTTTGTTTAAGTGATAATTAATAAGTGATAAAATGTAAAAAACAACTATAAAAAAACTTTTAATTTCAATAACCCAAAAAAAATCGATTCTATCTGGAATTAAAGGGACTACAAAGAAATCCTTTGAAATAAAATATATATGGTAAATTAAAAAATTATAGTAAATTTATGCTGAATATTATGTAATTCTGTAAAATTTTGAATTGTAAAATTCTAGAGATCTAATGAAGATATCGAAATTTTTGTAATGACCTTTTTTAAAGATCTAGTTAAGACCTACAATAAAGGTCATTAAAAAATTTTTGCTATTCCTCGTCTACAGTGCGAAACTCGCGTCATTGCCTCGTTGCCTTATTTCCACATTCCCCCAAACTTGTTTTTATACTTGACAAAGTTCTGGGTAGTTTTCACACCTAGATTCACCATTGAAAATTTCACAGGGACAGTGTACACCACGATGAAACGTTAATTCTATACTGAGCCCAAGTAGCATAGACCATAATAAAAAGAATGGAGTTTAGCAAGAGGATGTGTGCTAGAGAGATACCGTGACTTCCTTGCACGTCCTGTACAAGGGGATACCGCAGATAACAACTCAACTACAAGTATAAAAAAAAATAAAAATAAACTACAATTAATTTAGTCGTTAATTTCACGCTTCCTCGTGCACGTGATTGGAATTTCAAGCAACAAAAATATAATCATCCCACGAGGACATTAATTCCATCAATTATATATATTAATCTATATTAATTATCTGTCAGATTAATAATTTAACTCGGACTATCGACAGCTCTTTAAAAAACTGCAGGAATCGAAAGAAAGTGTTATCCAAGAATAATTATTCAGAATTAATTTCAGAAACAAAAAGAATTGAAAAATATTCTAACACACGATTTTTTATGAATAAAAAAAATGATTGAGTTTCGGTTGATGGATTAATAAAAATAAAATTGTATTGAAAATGGGGAAAATTATTGATCGTGTTTGATATAATCTATATTTCAATTTAATTGTGACATTTTAATAATTGCTGGTATGAAGGATAAATAAGAGAGAAATGTTATTAATTATTCTTCTGTTGTTCTTTCCTGTCATACGTTGAGATTAATTCGGTGAATTATCAAGGTGCTTTAATAGCTCTAGTTGTCATCGCTGGAGCTTCTGGTCCCTGAGGGCCTGGAAGGGATATATCATCTCATATTTCCAGCATCCAGTTTCGGACAATGTTGGAGAGGTGAGTCGAATGAGCAACGATTGTTCATGTACACGAGCATCACTGCAGTTGGTGAAAGAGGGACCGGTCGATGCACTTCTTCCTGATGTACATACACCACTGATGTACATAACCAGTCCATATAAGAAGCGTTGCACACCTACTGCCTCCACCAGTTTGTATATGAGGTATTCCATGCCAAATGAGTCAATGACTGACACTCTCCTTCTTGAAACTTTACCTCATTATTTATACGATTGGGGAGTTACTAAACAAGTGTCTACATTTTTTACCAGTCTTTTTTTTAATTTAAATTGTTTTTTATCAACTTCAGCAGCAAAATGCGAAACTAGGACGAGTGCAGTTTTTCCAAGCCAGTTTTTTTTTTGCTGATATCTTGGAATTGAAGGAAGATAGGGATATTTTAGTGGATAGGTTTTTTGTAGAGAAAGAAGAGAGCTAGAGAAAAAGTATTTACGAAAAAATCACTACTACCGTTCAGTTTGGAGGTATTTAATAAAAAATGGTTTTCTTGTTTATTTTTTTCGTTTTCGATTTGGGATGAAAGCATTTTATTTCTTCAATCCATTCGAAATTAGAAAAATAAATATAAAAGTAGCATGAGTATGAAATAAATAAACAAATCCATAGTAAATTGAATAAATATAAAAATTCGGATGCATCACAGATGAAAATTGGATGAATGAAGTTGGAGTTGAGTGAAAGAAAAAATAATGATGACAGCTTTGAAAAATCTGCGGTAAAAAAATCTGTAAATGATGGAGAGACAGTTTTGCTAGAGAAATCTAGTTCAATTTCCAAGAGGGTGAGGGTCAGTCGTTGACTCATTTGGTGCAGAATAAATCATATCACTCTCAAGTTTCCACCCAACACTCGATTCCGAGCAGCTAAATTATATTTTGTCGGTTAACGTAAGAGGAATTCATGTAATGTACGTGATAGGACAGAACAAAAGGCTTCCTAGAGGGATAATTGAAAGGCTTGGGTTGTGTGGGCTGGACATTGTTAAGCCTCCCTCGTAATTTCATTGACATGTAGATTTATGAATTCAGAAACAGCGATAGTGACTTAAATACTAGGTTGACTGAATAAACTATTGTCAAAAATGGATATTTCATATATTTTTCATGCATTCGCTGATAATTCACGAAAAAGGATTAACTCTAGTCCCAGTTCCTGACCCGATCTTCAATAACAAAAGGAAACGCTTCATTAACGACGTACAGTAAAAAATAAAAATTATTTCTATCAATGATTGATTTATTTAGAAGTATGGATTTTTATTTAAAAAATGGATAAAATTGGATTTAACAAATTTGTTGAATACGGAGATAAACAAAATGATATTAATTAAATTAATAATAAAAAAAAATGTTATATCCCACGGAATCATTTGTTTGATCGTGAAAATTTATAGAATTTATAGGATTGTAACTTAGAAGAACTAGGAATTTGCATTTACAATTTGTAAGGAATAAAAACTGACCTCGATGTGTCATCGGAAATTGGATTAGTCATCACAAGGAAATTATTATCACGCGATTTCTCCAGTAGTTTGTAAAAGCCATTCGACAAGAATATCCAAGAAAATACGTCGTTCAGCACTTTTCATGCTTGCCACAAATATAAATCAAAGTTTTTTTTAGTCACTATGAATTCAACACATAAAAATGCGGAAGAATCCAGTGGAATGCCAACATTTCCGTAGAATTGCAAAGCAGGCAATTTATAGAGGTGCGAAGATTTTTTTTCTTTTCAAACATTATCTCGTTTACAGTCTAATAATGTTTGTAAATTCACCGCTGGATGTCCACAATTTCATTGAATTAGTGTCAAAAATTTTAATAATTAATTTTGAGGGCTGACTTGTTGAAATTTTTATTGTATTCAACGCCCATTCCACTGAAAATTTATTAATTCAATGAATCCTACCCAAAATGTTTATAACAACCTCAGTAAACAATTTGCTATAATTATCATGAGATTAAATAAACCGGAATACTCTTGTATAATAATCCATGTAATCCCATTCTATTTCCATTTACCATTTGAAAAAGTGAAATAAAAAAAAAATATTTTTCAATGACAAGAATCTTATCAAATATCTCGGAATTAAAGACAAATAGCGATATTTTGATAGAGACCTTTGTTGTAGCTCTCATTTTTTCCTATAAAAAATGTATCGTCGCAAATGTTGCTATCTGTCTTCAGTTCCAAGATATATGCTAAAATGGTTGTTAATGGAAAAAAGGAGTCGTTCCAGTTCTCCAAGTTGGTATTTTCATAGCGGGAGGAATGGCTCGGTTGGTTTCACCTTTAGACCCAAAAAGTATGGTTTTTCCATTTCTGGACAAACAAGAAAGCCTGTTATTGGAGGCGCACAGCAACAGCAGTATGAAATACGAGTAGTTTATGGGTCGTCGAAGCAGAAATAAAGCAAGCAGAGAGACTCGGAGGAAGAGGGCAGGTGGCATCGAGTAATCAACGTGGTATATACACAGAAGAACAGACTAAAGCTGGTGAGTCTTGGCTTGTATTCCCTCAAAAATGGCTACTGCAGGATTTTTTTTTATCATAAAAATAGAGGGAGAAGAAAAGAAATGCTGGGGAGGAGAGTCATCCTTCTGCTGTGGAGCTCACGTTTTCGCCAAATACCAGACGCCAGAAATGTATGTATCAAGTAAAAGAAAACGTCTCTCCTTCGACTTTCCAAGAAGTCGCCGAACGATGGGATGAAACAAAGAGATAGGATGAATAAAACGTGGAGAAGGGAAAATTGACGACGAAAAATATGTCCACGTCATGAGAGAATTCGAGACTGCAAAGTTGATGAGTGCAGGTTAGAAGGAATTCCTATGAATCCATCCGGTATTTTTAGTATTTTCGTTATTTTTACTCTCGAGTTGACATTTACATTGATTATTTATGTATACTGGACTAGGACACTGGAGATTTATGGGGGAAGCTGGAAGGAAATTTTTTCGAGCTGTTCTCATTCAAAAATCTGTTTTTCAGATTTTTTATTTTGAACTATTAAAGAAAACGAAAAAACTGGAATTCTAATCTAGTAATTCACTATTTTAACGCCTGAATTTTTTTTACAGAAATGCAAAGCAAAATGACTTCTCAGAATCCAAAAACTATAAGAACAAAAAACTCGGGTTTAATTATACCACTTTGCTATTGAATTCTATTACTCCAAATTTTTTAGCTTCGAATTTGGTTTTACACAGTTGTGCAGCACAATGGTGTCCCAGAATTGGAAAAAAGTTGGAAATCCAACGTCAAAATGAAGGGAGAGAAAAAAAACTGGGGCTTAATTATGCAGAAAATTTCAGAGCTCTCATCGGTGCCAGCACACTCACTGAGACAATGTGCCTCAAGGATGAATGCAGTTTCTCCTTCCCTTTTGCCATTCCCTCGTACAATTTCCCCTCGAAATCGAAAAGAACATTGTGAATCCAAAATGCCTCCACATTAACGAACCATTGATTAAATCATTACCGAATTTCCGGAATCATTTGAATCCTCCCCATGCACCAATATTCAATTACCACTGAAAATTAATTAAAAAATTTTGAATTTTCTGTGAAATTTAATTAAAAAATTTGAATTTTCTGTGAAATTTGAAACTGATATTTTTCTCTGAATTTTTTTTAATGAAACATTTTCCAGAATCAATCAGAGAAAAATGAAGAATTAAATTGAATCAAAAAACAGTCGGAGCCCCTATTACTTTTCTGAGGATTGACCACCCCGCATTGTTGAACGCAACTAACAATTTAATTTAATAATCTTCACCGGCACTTTTGCCTCGCGATGCGTGTCTTGAAAAAAATTGCACATACTCAGGCATTGAATGCACTCCAGCAACATAACATACTCGAACGCTCCGTAAAATTAGAATTCCCCCATTTTAGCCGTGTGAAAAACAACGCATTAGTAGACAAGAAAAGAGCAGTAAAAAAAAAACCATAGATGGACGAATAACCGACACTATGAGAAAAAAAATATTCGTGCCAACCAAATCTCTTTCAGGCATTTAAAAATTTCTCTAATTCTCTCTAATTCAACAGTAACAATCGCAATTAAACTTAAATTTTCATGGATAGGGATCATTGATATTTCAAGGACAGGTTCGAATTTAAATCTCATTATGAAAATTGACCATTAAATTCCATTAAATTTCGGATAGCTTGATAATTTAAGAAAGTCATTATCCAAATTTTCTCTACTTTCCCTCATTTTTCAGTATCGTCAGCCTGAAAATGACAATTTCATCAAACTTCCACGAAATTACGAGATTTTCAATTCAAAGAAAAATGGAGCAGAAAGTAAAAAGTCATATTACAAACAATTATAAATAAAAACCAGGAATTTTCTGTTTATACAAATGCAAAATGATTAATTTATTATCACGAAAAATTCCAAGCAGAATTTCCGATTCCCGAAATTGAGTTGAGTTTTTGTATATAAAACCAATAGTAAATGGTCACTTGTAAATTTAATCGTGATAAATAAATAAATAAATGAGTAAATAATTTTTCATCAAATTGAGGAATTGTCTCTCTCCACAAAACACATATTTTCGGTGGACAAGGACACATGACTCCAATACATTCGCCCCCCTTTAATTCCCCTCTGCAATGAGTCGTCTGTGTCACACAGTTGGTTTTGGATATCCCCGTTTTTATGGATTCGTCACGAGAACACCCTCCCTCCTTTGCCAATTGGGGTCTCCTGAAATAAACCCCCAGTACAAAAGTATAAATCCACCCCCGAAACACCCTCTCGCTCCAGATACAAAAAAAAATGACTCTCAGTTCGATATCATTCCTATCCTTCTTGACCAATTTAAAAATAGATTGTACATAGTGTTAACGTCACCCAGGAATGAAGGAAAGACGAGAAGTCGAACCGAACTCGTTTCTCGTTTAATGAGTCTGGGGTGTCCTTGTGGGTGTAATTACGTGGTTTTTCTCAATGACAATGACAACGTCAAGAGTATCGGCTGAAAGTCTCAGGCAACGTTGTGAAATTATCTGGAAAATCTTACAAACAAATTTACAACAATTGTCTGAAGAAATACCCAAGTCCTCTCTCGTGGTTTTTATTTTCCTTTAGAGCAATGCTCGTTATTTTTTTTATTTCCGTGGTTTTTTTCAATGACGGTGGGATGACAAGGCTATCG
Source organism: Fopius arisanus (assembly GCF_000806365.1). Classification (NCBI taxonomy): domain Eukaryota; kingdom Metazoa; phylum Arthropoda; class Insecta; order Hymenoptera; family Braconidae; genus Fopius; species Fopius arisanus. Next base: position 503,343 of record NW_011887745.1, on the reverse strand, counting down.
TCTAAAAGTCTCGGCAGGAGATGAGAAATTCCTGGAAGATGTGAACTTTTACTGTTTATAAGATACATTTCCTGCCGTTTACTCTCTTTTTCCGAAAAAATTCCGTATGAAGGAGTGCAGACGATTTTCCGTTGAATAAACTTGAATCGATTTATTTCAATTGACTTATTGACACACAATCACTTCGAAATACCGTCTGACTCACAATTAAGACACCACGACAAGACGATGTGTCAGCAACTGATTTCATTTCTCAGGTAGAACGTGTCATAATCTGGAGAAATGATAAGGATAAGCCACGATTATTTCCTATTATCAACATCTACGCATTAAAATTATCACCTCCACTCGGTATTATCACCCCTTTTTCCTGCCATTTCCAGAAGACAATGGATGAAGTGAAAAACTTTCCACTCATCAACAAATGCGTTAAACAAAAACCGGATAAACCTGATGTAACGATGACAAGAGAGCATGAGGAAACATTGCTTTCGATTTCAACGAACGGGAAAAACCTGTGAAAACACGAGCATGTGCCCAATGATTGTTGAGTTGAATACCCCACACTGACAAAACCCAGAGTGATGGCTAATTCCGGATGTCGAAGACGTGCCTGCAGAATAATTATGCTCGCCATCCCCAAATCACTTCGACAAACCCCCAAAACCCCGTAAAACAATATCAATAAAATAATTAATGTGAAAGAAAAAAAAAACGCCCTTCACCCCCGTCTCATCCATGACTTCAATATAAAGGGAGTGGAGCAACTGACGTATAAACAACGAGGGAAATCCGCTTTAGGGGAGGACAAAGGGCCCCAGAGTTGCCCTCAATTGTATTTCCACAAAACAAATGCCAGATAATAATTGCTCCATAGATAAATAAAGGACAATAATATATGTATATATTTTTAAAAAACTCACGTCATGGTCGTTGAGCTGGGGGGTAAGTGCTATGCCCTCATGCACAATGAATTTCTTCCTCTGCACAGTATATCACTGATACCATGAAAACACGCAAGATTCGGACACGATTTACGATAATTCGACATAAATAATAACAATGGTCAGTTATTAACTGGTGTTTTTTTTAAATAAAAAAAGGTTAACTGTTCACACACACAACAAACACGACTTTTTTTTCTCTCTTTCGTGGACACTCCGATGATTTTTGGTACACCCTACCGCTGGCACATCTGGCCGGCCATATTGCCGACTATCGCGTTGAAAATGTGTCCCCCTTGCTGCGGCGGTGCAGAACACACCAGGATTCAACCAAACGTGAGCAACAGAGATGTCAGTTAACTCTCGCTTTTTAACTGAAAAAAATTGTGTGTCTGTCCTTGTTCGGGGCATGGGCTCGCCGCATCCTCCTCGCGCACATCAGCTTCGAGACCACTTCGAGACATCGATACTATCGATTTTACTCAATTTTACTCCACGCCTTTCGAGAAACGAGATACATCAGCGCTGCACTTCGGAAAATGGTCGACAATCGAATTCAGGTGGTCAACACGTGTCGGTAAGAAAGGGAAAATTTAAATTTTATGGTGAAAAATATTATTTATTATGCGAATGAAAAAATAAATTGTGGTATACGTTATTATGTAGTTATACGATTAATTATGACGCTATAAATCTTTCGTTGTTTCAAGTATTATGACATTTCATGTCACATCACATGACCAACTGGCTGGCCCATCGTAACGTTCAATAATCATTCCTTCGACTTTTTATACTTTTACGTTTTTTATGTGAATAAACTCCGAAATTTGGCACAACATACATAATGTACTCTCACGTTTTCGTATTTTAGTGTAAAATCCGGAGATTGTCTATGGATCAATGGTAAATGACAGATTTACCTCAATGAATCAGGCGACTTTGCATGGCTCGCATCGAACAAATGAAGTATATGTTTTTTTTTAATAGGATTGTCCCTGTATTATTGACTGAGCGACAATGTTTTAGTTTCTTTATGGAGCATACCGAGGCGCAATTGTTGTATGAATGCCAGGAACATGCGACGCGGTGTGCGTTCGACATATCCAAAGTGGAAATATGTGGAAATTTTTCGTGTACAATTGATGATCCGCAGTAGCGGAGTTGAACAAATAATTGGGTTTAATATAAGTGATTGATTGAGGTGTTGATCGGAGAGATGATACAGCAACATTGATTATCAAGATGGACTGATGGACAGTTGGAGATGAACAATTCTGTTTTTGTCAGTTCTGCGAAAAACGCACTTGTGCAACGCCATTTTGTGACCACGCACGGTAGAGACGTAAACATCAAACTTTCTAATCGTGTTTATTGGGCCCTCGTTATGTCATTATTTGGGGTGATAAGGGTTTGAGGGCCATTGGGGATATCTGGTGACTTGTTCAGGCATTTGGAGAGGCGGTCCAGTGATTGGGGATAGATTATGCTGGACGAGGGCTAGTTGTTTTCGCGCCAATTCGAATCTAGATATGCACCTGGTACATCTGGCTCTCGGAGACAAACAGCTGGACAGTCCACGTTAATGCACAATTATCATAACTTTACCCACTATCTCTCCGAGGATATTTATTGCGGATTCACAGAGGTATGTTTTTAGTTTTTTTTATAGCCTACGTTAATCATCTGTTTGATAATAAAGTTTCGTGGAATTCGGTGGGAAATGTGGAAAGCCAGACAACACCAATTTTCCCGTTTTCATCAACATCGAATGATATCTGATAAAGTTGGGGATTTGGGGGGAAATATATAGAGATATTTATCGTTGAGAATTTAATCAGCTTTAAAAAAGTATTCGGATGTTTTCCCCGTGAATTGATAATTTTCGAGATGAATCGACGTGTATTTGTATTTATGTTTATCGTGTATAAATTTTTAGTGTTGTTATCAATGAATTTGTTTAGAAAGGAAAATATAATAAAAAAATATATTCTGCAGGAGAATTAGAATCAGATTAATATTATTATCTCAGAGGTGGTAGTGATTATATTTGAAAATTTAGACGGCAATTGAGAATTAGATTGAACTCGAAATTTGATTTGTCTCAGTCTTGGTCAATTTTCCACTGAACAATCGAGTGAATACAGTCTAAAATAACTGACATTTTATATTACAGGAAAGACCCACAAGGGTGTAAGGGTCTCTCCATAAAGAGTCTATTTTTGAGTGATGCATCGAGGCCAGACCAGTGTTGATGTCAGAAAAAAGTGAAAAATGTCTGGTGATTCAGGATGGAATGCCGTTATCCATCACCCATCGGAGTTGGAGTTGCAAAATTGGAATTGGGATGACAACGATCATGAGCAGGAAAGAGAGTTGCCATCAACGGTAGACATGGATGCAATAAAAGGTGGTGGCAGTTGGGATCCAGCAAATGGGCAGAATGAAACGGATTCAGTGGACTCCGAGGAGGATTCAGACTCGGACGATGACAGTTCAGCTGGCTCTGATGGCAGTTGCTCATACTCAGATTCCGAATCAGACGACGAGACGAGTGGTGACGACTGCGAGGACTCTGGATCAAATACAGACTGTTCGTCAGAGCACAGCGAACAAACATTTCTCATCAGAGAGACAAACTTCGAGCCGGGCTCCCTCAAACTCAAAATCAGTATGAAGGCGCAGAAGAAGGAGGAGGCAGAGAAGAAAAATGAAAAGGCCAAAAGAATAATAACGAGAAAATCAAAAATATTTAATGCCAAAACGTCCGAGTGTCTGACTGAGGATTCAGACTCGTCGGCTGGTCCAACGAGTGTAAATCCATCGTCCTCTGGTGAAAAACAGTCTGCCCCTCAGCCACTCCAGGAGCTCAATCAGGAGCACTTGTCAGCAATTTTACCAGAGCAAGAGGACACACCCTTCGACGGTTTCGAGGACTCTGAGAGTGGTAGACTTGTTTCCAAGGCCATCGAACGAATGTCCCTGGGGGCTGACTCAGACTCGAGTGACAATGTCGATGACAATCCAGTGCCAGTCTACAGCTCAACGTTGCTACAGCAATTCGTCGAGAAGACGCAGCTCCTCTCTGAGCCTAGAAAACGCAGAAGCAAATTGGTAAAGAAAAATAATGAAACCGAGTACGCATGCATCTCGAATGTGTCACCAGATTCTGGGATTCAATCTGTGGACAACAGCCCACTTCATCTGGCTGTTCCAACGAGTCCTGGGCCCTCGCAGTCACCAGTGCAATCAGCTCCAATGAAGCCCGCTGTAAATGTCGACCGTGTCCTTTATCCCCCAAAACGAAAGCCTGGTAGACCCTCGAAAACCGTCTCGAGTCAGCCTCGAGGCCCTGGTAGGCCAAAAAGTACAGATAAAATTGAAAAAATGGAAGGTACCAAGAGCCCACCTGTCGATGCTAAAAAGGAAGATCCAAAAAAGATTAAAACAACGTCAAAGTGTGGTAAAAATGTCAAACAATGTGCTAAAAATCAAAGGTTAAAAAATAATACTAAAAAATCCAGCCCCTTGAATGAAGATGCATCATCTGATAATATTAATGAACAATCTTCCGTGGATAAGTGCCTCAGTAATGTAAAAAAAGTGAATAAAGAGAGTAGTAAAACGTGTGAGCAAGTGTGTACAAAAGTCAAGCAAGTCAAGAGCATTGATACAGCAAAGTGCATCAATACGTCTCCATCTCGACAAAAAATTAATGTCGAAGCGGCAGCTGAGGAAAAAGTCATAAGAAAGAGCTCCAAGGAGAACAGACTCGAAATATCTCCCCAGAATAACAAGAAGCAAATTTCTACCAAGAAGACTCTTCCGCCACCACCTCCTAGAAGAGTTCTAAAGGAAAATAAAAGCAGTAAAAAGACATCTGAAACAAATGTAGTTGGTGTTCAAACCGTAATATCACTCCCAGTAGATCTAAAACCCCAAATAGCCGATTCAAATCGTCACTCCCTCAAATGTGATAAACCAATTCAGCCAGTCTTGAAGAATCGTCACAAGCATCATCACAAGCATCGTCGAAGAGTTGTGGTACCTCCAAAGACACCAATAAGAATTGATCCATCAATCGTCGAGGAGCTTGAAAAATTAATCGAGGATTTTGCCAGTGCCTGTAGTTTAGGAAGGAACAATACGAATTCTAGTAGCTCTGAGTTGCCACAGATATTTCGTGTGAAGAAAATAACGAAAAAGAGAAAGGGCGAGGGAAATTCCAATGACGATCAGAAACTCAAGAGAAGACTGAAGAAGGAAAAGCCATCGAATGATTTGAAAAGCAGTCAGAATTCTAGTGCACCTTCCAATCCTAATGAGCAAAGACTTCCATTGAAAAAACGACACTATCATCTGTCTAGTCCCCACAGCTCTCAGAGCTCAAATGCCAGTTGTACAGAGACTAATCCAAGAGACGAGTCAAATTCCATGGAGAGTCATATTGAGGAAGCCATTGAGGCGACTATTGAGAGATACAGCAGTCCTGGAAGTTCTCAGAAGGAGATTGATACGATGAATCTGAAGAAGAGATTGAGGGAAGCTGAGACGACTGCCCCTTCAGTCTCTCCTGGCAGTGACAGCTCTGACGAAGGAAAACCATTAAACAGACTCGAACCACCAAGAAGAAAAAAGAAAATAGTGAGAGATCTTCGAGTCACCGTCACCAAACTGTCATCCGACAATCACTCCCCCATGCCAGATAAATCAGATACCAGAAGTAACGATAAGAAGACCTTGGACAAATTAACAAGAGCCGATAAAGCATCTGATAAAAATAAAGCAACAGCAAAAGACCTTGAAAAAAGTGAATCCAAGGATGATACCACCACAAATCCATCAAAAACACCTGATGATAAAACATCCTCTGATAAGAAGGATAAAAAAGACGTTAATCCTATGTCAACAGCTCCAGATGCTCCAGATGCGGTTGTCCCTGTTCCAAAGAAAAAAATTCGAAGAAGAAAGGCTATAAATCGTACCGGATTTCCCACCTTGAAAAAGAAAAAGAAGAAGAAACCGGTAGCTCCTGAAACCCCAGCAGCTGATGCCTCAGTCGACCTTGAGATATCAAAAATCGAGGAAAAATCAGTTGCCTCAGAGGCTGATGCCAATCCCCTGCCACCGAAGAGCGATGATCACAAAGACAGCGAGGACGAGGGACCTCTCGAGCTCAAGGACTTCCACGAGTCTTCCTGTCACAGTTTCTCCTCCGATTTGGACACCTGCCCAGGACACCTGCGAGTTCGACGGGATCTTGTTGAATGCAATGGCAGCAGACCCTGCGACAAGCTCTGTCCAGTGAAATTCGAGAAGATTCAGGACTCGAGAATTTATGATGAGAATGCAACCCTCGAGGAGTCGCTCGAGCGTTATAATCAGAGTCAGCGGATAGCAGAGCTGAGTGAGGAGAATGTGAAGAAATTGGACAGAGCGAATTCTCACATGCGAATGGAATTGTCAGGATGTCTGAATAATAATCACAAACGTCGAAGGGGCTCCACCAGTCCCTGCAACTTGACATTGAGAAGCATAAAGAGGCTGAGAAATGCTGGGTATGACACAGAGAGTGACGCTCTTCCAAGCAGTGATGTTGCCAGTGACGAGCCAGAGTTGGGAAAGCAACAGGGATCTTCTCACACCAGAAGGAAGCAGCCCAGATGGAAGAAACGATATCTCCCAGCTGGATTGTTCTCTGATTACTACAAGGACGATGAGCCCAGGAAATTATCAAATACTGATGGAAAGAATAAACTGACTTACGAGCCCTCTGAACATCCCCATGGACTCCTCCCTCCCCCCTACCACTGTGGAAAATTCCTACGTCAAAGAAAAATACCCTTTCAACTACCCTACGATCTCTGGTGGCTGCACACCCACTCGAGACTCCCTGGAAGGGACCTTGTGCCCTCCTGGAACTATCGAAAAATCCGAACCAATATCTACTATGACGTTAAACCAACGACTCTGTACGAGGCTCAAGGCTGCGAATGCAAACCAGATTCTGGTTGTGGTGATGATTGCATCAATCGCATGGTCTTCAGTGAGTGTGCACCTCAGTTGTGCCCATGTGGAGAAAAATGCGAGAATCAGAAGATCCAGAGACATGAATGGGTGCCTGGACTTCAACGATTTATGACTGAGAGCAAGGGCTGGGGAGTGAGGACCAAGGATTCCATTAAATCTGGGGTTTTTATCCTGGAGTATGTAGGTGAAGTCGTATCTGAACGTGAATTCAAGTCCAGGATGGCAACGAGATATGCCAATGACACTCACCACTACTGTCTTCATTTGGATGGGGGTCTGGTTATTGATGGACACAGGATGGGTGGTGATGGGAGATTTGTCAATCACTCGTGCGAGCCCAACTGCGAGATGCAGAAGTGGAGTGTCCATGGGCTTCCCAGGATGGCCCTATTTGCATTGAGGGATATAAAATCTGGTGAGGAATTAACTTACGACTACAACTTCGCTCTGTTCAATCCCTCAGAGGGGCAGGAGTGCAGATGTGGAAGTAATGCATGTCGAGGAGTGATTGGAGGGAAAAGCCAACGAGTTGCCAGGAGTGTGCCAGCCCCACCTCAGGTAGAGTCATCTGAGCGTAAAGCAGTTGGTCGACCCAGGAAGAACGTTCGTAAATCAAACGTCGTCCAAGCCACATCAAAAGGCCTCTGCAAAACTCGTAAAATAGGGGACTCCAGTCTCATCAATACTCCTACGATGAAACCAATGTCTCACCAGCAGAGGTGCTTTGCTCAACAACACCACTGCTTCCTTCTGAGAAATCTCGAGAAAGTTCGACGAATGAAGGTGCCTCTTGTCCAGCCATCACCAGTCACTGGTAAAGCCAAAGATAAAGCAGTTGTAGCTGTCAAAGAAAAAGCACCAGCTGACAAGAATCATGCAGATGCATTCTTCACTCAACTCAATGCACTCACGAATAATCCATCGAGAACTGTGAGAACTCGTAGCCTAGCTCAAGCCCAGGACGATCCTGAAGTCAACAAAACAGCTAAATTGGCTAAAGTATTGAAGGATTTGTATACTGTTGTCTCATCAGCTAACGATGAAAACGATTTACCGCTGTGCACTCCATTTATAAATCTTCCACCGAAAAGAAAATTACCCGAGTATTACGAGAAAGTTCAGGAGCCAATTGACTTAACAATGATTGATCAGAATATTGGAACAGGCCATTATAAGACAGCCGAGCACTTCGACCAGGACATCATTAAATTATTCGATAATAATGTCAAATACTTTGGAAGAACATCAGAGATTGGGATAGCTGCAGCCAGATTGAGAAAACTTTATTTGGGAAGCAAAGCTGATTTTATTGATGCTATAACCGAAGCAACTGGTGCACCACCTGCTCAGGGCTTCCTGCCGCCCCAGGGATCGACAGCTGGGGAAGAAGATGTTATCAGGTGCATATGTGGACTCCACAGGGATGAGGGGCTGATGATTCAGTGCGAGAGGTGTCTCGTATGGCAGCACTGCGATTGTGTTAAAGCTGACACTAGTGTTGAGTCCTATTTATGCGAGAGGTGTCAGCCCAGGGAAGTCGATCTTGAGATACCACTCGAGGGTGAGGAGGAAGAGGGAAAGAAGCATTTTGTCACTCTTCTCAGGGGTGAATTGCAGTTGCGGCAAGGGGACACGGTTTACGTTCTTAGGGACACACCTGAGAAACACACGTACAAGACTATTCAGAAATTTGATTATGAACAGATGGATATATTCAGGATTGAGAGGCTATGGAAGGACGACAAGGGGGAGAGATTTGTCTTTGGTCATCATTATTTGAGGCCTCATGAGACTTATCATGAACCAACCAGAAAATTTTATGAGAATGAAGTGGTTTGCGCACCACTTTATGAAGCTGTCCCTTGTGATTTGGTAGCTGAGAGGTGCTGGGTACTCGATCCACATACCTTTTGCAAGGGACGACCTGTTGGGGCCACAGCTCAACACACCTATGTGTGCGAGTACAGAGTGGATCGAGCTGCCAGGCTGTTCACCAAGGTCGCCAGGTCTCGACATCATGTCTGCACTAAACCTTATGCCTTCGAGGTCTTCCCACAGAGGATCAAGCATTATCGTACTTATTTGGTGAGATATCTCGCACTTTCTATGTATTGTTTATTGATCTAGAAAAAATATATTGACGATAATTTCTGATTTTTATAGCCACACAGTTTAGAAGGCATTCAATCCACCAAAGCAATCAAGGATAAGAAGAAGAATAACTCATATCCGGATCCCGATAATAGTCACAAGACGGAAGGGAGTGAGGGGAGAATCAATGGGAAAGATCAGATTAAATCAGTCAATAAAGCTCGACGTAGATCGTGTGACGAGCACAGGATTACACCTGCTGTTTCATTTGCTCAGGTGAGTCATTGATCGAGAAATCTATGAGTAACGTGTATTGGTGTTGATTGTCATTAACGTATATTAATTTTTAATCGTTTTTGTTTAATTATTGTATTATTATATTAATTTAAAAATTTGTCATGTTATTTTTCAGAGAGAGGAACAACGAAAGAGACTGAATGGAATATTAACGAATCTGTTGCAAAGAATGCCGAATAAGAAGGATCCTCTGGACATGTCATTCCTGCTCGAACGTAATCGGCGCAATCGTAAAAGACCAATGGCTCCAAATCAGTGATCCTCGAGGAGGGGAAAATGACTATAAAAAATAAATCCCCTTTATCCACCACTAATTATATCAACTGATCATTGAGGGACCCGATCAGACCGGGTATAATCCATTCTCTCGGACTTTTATAGACCGTTTTAGACGTGTATGTACAAAAAAAAGAATTACCTTAAAATCATGTCTCTACACATCTATCCCGTCCATTTGTCTTACGTACTAATTCAAACGACAACTTTCCAATAACGAAAAGGTGTATTCGATGTCGCGAGAATAATTAGGACCCATAAATTTTTTACTCCACTGGAATTATCATGTCATTTATAATATCTCACGAAATCCTGATCCTTTCATCTTTTTTTTATTTTAAATTGGGTGCACGGTCTAACAATTATGATGAAAAAAAATATGTACAGAGTTATTTGTAAATTATTTCCAATTTTTATTAGAAAAATCAAACGTTGTTAAGATCTTATAGTTGATTGTACAAATTGTGGAATGAGGGAGACGTTTAATTATTGGAAAAATAATGAAAAATTAAGGGCGCTAATGTAGCGTCGAGGTAGCTTTGTTGCACAAAAATTGATGATTGAAGAAAAAATGGAATATTATATTTTTCATAATCCCCCGGTGTTAACGGATGTAAATTAGAAATTAAATTAATAGACGAGAGGAAGTTTACTTATGTATTTAAATTATTAATATTTTTATTCATCACTGGTGGTGATGATTATTTTCCAGCGGCCAGTTGAGGGTCTCAAAAGTGTCTTTTTTGCTCGGAATACGAAAATGTAAATATTTCATCATGAATATTTATTATTATTATTATATTGATTATATTATTATTATCATGATTATCGTAATGATTTTTACGTTGAATAACGCTTGTTGCGACACACATCGATCCCCTTGAAGATCACAAATGCACACTTGCACTTGCCTCAATGCCAGATGATTTTTAACGATTAGTTATTAATGACTCCATGTACCTTTTTATGAAGAAAAGAAATAATATAGTTAAATTCTTCTTTCGATTAATTAACCATGACTGTAAGAGATAAATTATCGATTTGTTGTTGCACTTTATTTTATTAAATTCGACATTAAAGTTTGGAAAAATTAATAATTACGAGTCGAGTTTTAATGTGGCTCTTTTGAAATGTCATTATTATTATTTTTATTTGTTTATGATTTTTTTTTGTTCTCACATTAATGATTGGTATGTTTTTACCTCACATGTGTTTTTGCCATTTGAATGCTCTATCGTTTGAGGGATTTACGAAATGCCCAATCCCAGAGTTTGAGAATATTTTATTTTCTCCATTAAATAGTTGGAATGAATAATAAAGAGAAATAGAATGAATCTCCATTACATGCAATTTTCATCGTTTACTCAACATTTTCCGCCGTCAATGATTTTAAAATTAATGAAAGTTGGATATGATCCATTACAACGGCAGCTTCATGCTAATTTAATGATGTACATTGTATACAACCTACTATATTCTTTTTCTGGAGAACGTAAATAGATGTTTAAATATGCAGAGTATGTTCTTTCATTTACTTCTGATTCCCTTGGTGTTACCAACTTTTCCACGTTTAATTTCTATTTAAACAGGTACTTCAAAAAATAATTAATTCAATTTTATTAACTGAAATCAATATATTTGTTATATACATTCATTACAGAATGATCACGCGTGCATAAAAAATATATTGGATATATTGTTATAGATTTTATTTATCAAATACATTTCATGCCTCAAACATTAAAAAAAACTTAAAAAATTAATTTGAAAATAAATTGCTAATTTATTCCGACAATAAGCAATTATTTCTGGTTTTATCCTGAAGTGAACGTCAAATTCAAATGAATGACAGAACAAAGTATACAAGACATTATCTTTATTTTATGAATGAGTTTATACATTCTTAACAAATAGATCGTACAATTACCTCAATAAACTCGTAACTCGTGCCCCGCGTATTCTCCATACATTCACGTAAAAAGATTGTGTTGGACTCGACGAAATTATGCGTGCGAATATCGAAAAGGAAAATAAATGAGTCATGATTACCTATCACGGTCATTAATCAGGATTAAAGTACTTACAGATCTAATTTTACTTAAATAATTTTCTCTGGATAATTTTCTCGTTTTTATTCTTTTCTTAAAATATATAGGTCACATACATCACTCAATCGATTGTATTTCAAAATCTGTACTCACACATTTCTACATTAAATTTTCTTATTCACCTCCTTAATCTCAAATTTAGATGTCTCATTCTGTACAGAATTCCATATAACGTAATGTATAATAATAGCAATTATTGCAGGGCTAGAATTGAATAACTAAAGATAATGATTAAAATAAATCATTCATTTCAAACTATCCATATTCGTCTGCAATATTGGGCATCCACTGGATTATATAATTTCCTCAATTTATTATTATGTCAATTTATCATTCAATGCATTCATTAGGCGACAAATGGTATCAATATTTCGTTTCGATACGAGATTTCACTGATGTTTTACACGAATAGAGAGAAAAATGATTGATTGGTAACATATTGCAAAAAAAAAAACATTAATAAATCATGGACTAAGAAATGTATATGCAAACACTTGTATTTTTTACGTAAACAGGAATGTTAGTTGGCTTTTAAGAACGATAAAAATTCTATCCACGAAGATAATCAATCACGAATTTGTAAATTATATTTTTGTAGTATTTTTATAGGCGAATCTGTACATATTTACATAACTTGCCATGAGTGTACTTGCTGATTATATTTATTCTACCACTGTGGTGCCCTTTGATCAACCATTATTAATCAACATTATGTATTTTTACTCAATAATAATTGGATAGTGTAAATTCCCTGTCATCGATGCATTTCCCAATGCACCTCGGGGCTTTGAATATCCAAAATACATGAAAAATATGACATAAGACACAGCTGATGCTAGACACTAGGTCTCTCATAATTGCTGTAACTTGTATAATAAAATATACTAGTTTTAATTAATGGTAAATGTCATTATAGTGTAAAATAAAGATGAAATTACCCGGTGTCAAGTAGACGAATGACATCTCAAAGTCATAATCCAGTGGGTTGTGAACTAAACACTAATGATCCATTGTCCAGCTCTTAATTGCTCTTCATTCTTCCTCTCGTTATTAATCACAAGTACAAATTATTCGTACTTAAAAAATCTATTTTTGTGGTTGAACGCTAGTGTTCGAGGTGTCTGTCGAGTAATTGTAGGAGGGTGTATAACCTTGCCATCCTTGGGGATAGTTGTTGTACGTTGATCCAGTGCTTGTCGTCGATGGTGCAGTCGTTGAACTTGCTCCTGATGGGGTCTACAATCATACAATCATTACTATTTTACCTCAACACTCATTTCTCTATTTAATATTCCTATAAATGCTCACACTCTGTCCACTAGACTGTCCACTGGCCTGTGTCGGTTGACTCCAATACTGATTGTAATACTGTTGATTCCAACTCCCCCAATTGCCATTGCCATAGCCCTGCTGATAATTGCCCTGATTGTAATTCGAGTTGGAACCATATCCCTTCCAACTGCCCCATCCGCCCTGTTGGCCCCCCCATCCACCCTGTCCACCAGTCCATCCCCCCGACGTCTGACCACCACTACCCCATCCTCCACTACCCTGAGAACTTCCACCCCACCCCCCAGACGAGCCTGAATTATGATAATTGCTATTCATAGGACCCCATCCACCACCTCTGGCAGCTCCAGCTCCTCTTCGATCAGTACCACCTCGTCTGTCCGTGTGGGCCCCACGTCTGTCGTTAGGACGATGCATGTGTCCAGGTGGTCCACCACGTCCCCTCCAGCTTCCTGGTGGCCCATAAGGACCAGGTGGTCTCATGTGTCCACCCCTTGGCCCTCGGTCTCTCCAACCACCTGGCATCTGACTACCTCCACGCCACGTTGAATTACGATTTTTATCTGGATAAGCATTTCTCCTGTCACGATAATCTCGAGTCTCCCTGGTATCTCTATTTGGTCGGACCTCACGATTCTCCCTAGGCGTCTCAGAATTTTTCTCAAATCGAGGTCGTTTCGCTGACTGCTGCTGACCAAATCCAGCATCCTTTCCCTCCTTATTGTACGTGACAATGAGTTTCTTAGCCTCTTCCTCGCCAAGCTCCACCCACTCAACCACATCGAATGAATCACCCACCACTGGTGCCCTGAAATTCGCCTTCATCTCCATAATAGCTGAATCAGGCACTTCCTTGCCCTCGACAGCTATACGTTTAGCTGTACGAGACTTGAATTCTTCCTCAGTTGGTACCATAACAATTGCCCTACGTAAAAAACCATGGAAATACCTCATTTTACGTCTCTGGGCAGTAGGATATACATTTGTCTGATCCAATATGTAATTCCGTCTCCTGGTCGCTGCAACATCCAAAAGTTTATTGAGACATCTCGTGCACTTGTCTATGAGAACATCCCATCGTCCATGGTAATTTCTCCTCCTCGGTAATCCAATGACTTTCATCTTGTCGATGAGATTATTAGTACCCAGGATATTGTACATCTTGTCAGGATGCTCCAAAGCGTAATTTGTTGCCCAGTATGTCTTGCCAGCAGCTGGCAGTCCACACATCATCACCATTTCACAGTCCTCTCGCCTCTCAGGTCTCACAGGTCCTGGTGTTCTCTCCTTGATGTCTACCTGGCCAACAGGAACAAAATCCTCGAGTGATCCACTCCAGGGCTCTTCATCCCCAAAATTGCAGACAAATTCACAATTTTTCGTTAAAATGTGAGGAAACAGGGGCTTGTCCTGGAACTCAGTCTTCAAAACCTTGAACGCCTCCCCAAGATTGTTTCCATTCAGGGTGTAACTGATAATTGCTGCATCTCCAGACATGTCGAGATAACATCCAATCACGTCATTCAGTCCAAATTTTGGTCCATAATCCTTGAAATTATTTCCAGTAGAGATTTTACCAGTTCCACCGTAACCGTAGGACAATTTTTCCTCTCCCAGTTGCATCGACGTATGAATAGCAGACCATCCAGCACGCAAAACGTGAGGATATTCTTCATCCTGGAGCATAATACTGCACTCATGTTTAACCTTGACCTCGTAATAGACTTTACCACTGGTAAATCCAAATGATGCTCTAGCTCCAGCCCACACATATCCAAATCCATCGTTGTGCATAGGCGTTGCTGATAAAAACGAGGATCTATCAATGACAAGATTGAGATCCGAATCGTACCAAGATAATAACACTCTGGAGTAATCAATTTCTGGCTCGTCATCAGTTTCAGCTTGAGGTGGAGGACTCTTCTGATGATCAGAACTCGTCGAGCGTTTTCGTTTCCTATCCTTACGATCTTTTCTGTCCTCATCATTCACCTCCTTCTCATCCTCCTGCTTGATCTCTGGTTTCAGGATCACGTCATCATTCGTCTCGTTCTCAGTCTTGATTTGATAATCCTCTTGTTCCTCCTTCACCTGGACGTCTGATGTCACTGGTTTCTCCTCTGGCACTTCTTCCTTCACATCTTCGGGGATTATTTTATCGTCTTCTGGGCAATTGGATTCGCTCTCCTCAGTTACGTCCATTTTTTCGTCAGAGTCTCCAGGCGTCTGGTTGTCTTCGTTTTCGGATGGTATGATATCATCGTTTGTTGGTTCAGGAGATTTTTCTTCCTGGGGAATCTCCATCGGGAGTTCATGTGGGGTATTTTCAATAGTTGGATCCACGGATTTTTCAGGCAATTCTGTGGGTTCTGGTGTCTCAGGTGATGCAACAACGGATTGAGATACTTCTGGTTGTTTTGGTTGTTGGACAGAGTCTTCCTGGGAGGCTGGTGGTATCTCTGGTGCTTCCTCAGCAACTTGGGGAGTACAAGTGTCAGATTTCGATGGCTCATTTAATTCCTCGACAGCTGTCTGGGGAACTGCTCCACTCTGGGGCTCGTTTTCCTCCAGTAGGGCAGCCTCCGTTTCCTTGTCGATAACTGGTGATGCTGGTTTTTCGATTACCGGAGATTTTATCGGCGATGGCTGCTTTTGTGGAGGAGGGGAGAGAACTTTCGCTGGTGCCTTCGTTGGTGTTCCTCTTGGACTCCTTGTTGTTCTCGCTGGAGTTCTTGCAGGAGGTGGGGGCTTACTCGGCTCCGGAGTCTTTGGCCGCTCCTCTTTAGGGGTTGGAGCCTCTGGTGACTCCGGGGGAGATGCTTCTTCAGCTTCTATAAAAATTTCTAAATTCATTTCTAATACGATAATTAATTTTAAAAATATTATAATGGTCCCTTTACCCCTTCCTCTTCCTGTTTTTAATTAGTAATTGAATCGATTGAAATTCAATGAAAAAATGGAATGTTTATTCGTGCCAATGATTACAATTTGTTGGAGTGAGTATTTATTTAAAAAATCATGAATCGCATATTGTGATTTTCTGCAACATCTTTACATAATACTCCATAATGAACCGATTCCACATAAAATTTGATACAAGGGGCTACAAATCTTCCATTCTCAATCAAAATCAAAAGAATGAACTTTAGACTGTTTATCTGCTACCAATAACCCCTAATTTCGCTCTGACAGAAGGCCACAAATTCCTGGACTTGAAACATACATGTAAAAGAGGTTATTCACAGCAATTTCTCTAACTCCACCAAAATTTCCCAAAAAACCATTCCAATTGTAAAACCAACTCCCACAGAATGACTCAACCTGAGTATAAATTTTCCCCTACCATTTCAGAATGAAAAAAAAAACATAATCTCCCGTGATATTACGATATTATTGATAATACCCTTCATCGAGCCAAAAAGAGGAATTCATTATCTCCATCGATTTGGAAAAAAACAACTGGTACGCTCGTGATTGTGAATGGTATCGTGAAACAATCGACAGGCCTATGTAAAGTGAGTGTAAACAACTCCCAAAACTCCAAAAGGAGTCGACTCCTCCTGCTGTTTGAGGTAGATTAAATTAACAATAAAACAACGAAATACCCTCGACATCGCTTTCCTCCAAGGCCTTTCGTAGACGTTCAACAAGCACCGCCTTATTTCCCTTGGTGTCAAGACCACGCTGCGATAATTCTGCACGTAACTCAACCACTTTCAGTTTGGCTGGATCCATAACTGTTTTTTATATCATACAATCCAATCGTTATCAATATCGCCAGATGATTCCAGCGTCAGGTGAGTCTCTTCACTCCTCAAATTTATCGGGCACACTTATTATTATTATTGTTTTTTTTTTTTAATGAAAATTAGAGGAATGAATATACACACGCGCCAATGACCCGCGCTACCCTCTGAGACAATATGGCGGGATCTCTGAGGCCGGAAAAACCGCCGCGTTACGTATTCCCGTGGAATTTTCACTGGAGTTTACGGCGGGATATGTTTTTTGGTGAAACCGACGCTCACTTCAGTAATCCCCATCCCCATTGGCCGATACAGTCCTTTCCATTGATCTCATTGGCTGTTGGCTTTGAGGGGAGGGACAAGCACCTCCAAACACTTGGCGCCATCTTTTCAATAGTTACGAAAACGCAGAATTCAGAGTGGCATCCTATTTTCCTCGTATTTTTCAATTTTGTTCATCTTTTCGATTGATCTCCAAGAAAAGGAGCAGATAAGATCTCGTTGTTGTTCTCGAGCAGAAATAAATATAGGGTGAAAATATTATATTGCGAGTATTATATGTGTGAGGAAAACTGACTTTTTGACGACTGTCAAATTATTACACAATTACACAGTTATGTAATTTTATTATTATTATTGTTGTAGATAATTATTCAATTTCTTTGTTGGAATTTGGAATAAGTTGATCGTAGATTGCAATTGAGCAGGAATGAAGGAGGAAGAGTTAATCAGGGAAATCAGACAGCTGAGACAATTGCTGAAGGAAAAGGAAGATATCCTGGCTGAGTTGAGGCGGGAAAATATTGTTGTTCAAAAGAATGGTCTGAATAATGAGGAGATCGCTAGATACAGTCGTCAGATTTTAATTCCTGAAATCGGTGTTAAAGGTAATTCACTCGACTGGACGATTAGAAGAGATGAGTCGAATTTTGATGGTCAAATATCGATTATTCGAAAACTAATAGTGTACCAGATAAATCAGCAATTAAGGGCGAATTTCGGTTTCAATTATTTTCATTTATGACTTTCGTATTGATTTTCTCTCGTTTTGTGTTTTTTTTTTGTGGCAGGGCAATTGAAAATTAAAAATGCATCGGTTTTGATCGTTGGAGCTGGGGGTCTTGGCTGTCCATCAGCTCTGTACTTGGCTGGAGCTGGAGTAGGACATATTGGTATTGTGGACTATGATGATGTTGAGATTAACAACTTACACAGACAGTTATTGTACACATCTGATGACATTAGTAGTAATAAAGTGCATGCTGCTGCTCAGCATTTGCAAAGGTATGATATTCTTGATATTTGATATTCTAAGTCCGAAATACTTCTACAGAGGTCCAAAACAATTGTTGTAAACAAATCTAAATCCGACAGAAGTTTTTCATTTGTATTAAATTCCATGTAGACTCAATGGGAAGCTGAAAGTAACTCCATACAAACTGCAATTGGATAGCAACAACATTCAGAATATTATCAGACACTACGACATTATTCTTGACGCAACTGATAACGTACCAACAAGATATCTCCTTAACGATGCCTGTGTTTTCGCTGGAAAGCCGTTGATATCAGGATCTGCCTTGAAATTGGAGGGACAGATGACGGTTTACAATTATCAAGGACCTTGCTACAGATGTATTTTTCCAAAACCTCCACCACCTGAGACTGTGACCAATTGTGGAGATGGTGGAGTTCTCGGTGCAGGTATAAATAAATAGTAAAAATGTCAAAAAGCTTGCACACAAACCAATGAATAATTCTTATACATGTGCTCCTGTCATAGCTGTTGGAGTAGTTGGTGTTTTGCAAGCCCTGGAGGCCATAAAAATAATCCTGAATATGCCTGGAGTGTTGTCTGGTCGATTGCTGCTTTTTGATGCTCATGAGACGACATTCAGAAACATCCGTCTACGATCAAGAAATCCCAACTGTCTAGTATGTGGAGAAACCCCTCAGATAACCCATCTTTTAGACTACGAGCAATTCTGTGGTAGTAAAGCAAACGACAAAAATCCCCATCTCAAGTTATTGAAGAATAACGACAGGATTACTGCGAAGGAATACGAAAACATCAGGAATTCTCATCCCCATTTGTTAATCGACGTACGATCACCGGAGGAGTTCGAAATATGCCACTTGGATAATTCGGTTAATATTCCGTATTCAGAGATGAAAAAGAGTGAGGGCCTGGAGAGGACTAGGAAGATTATAGCTGATAATCTTCAGCGGGATAATTTCAATGGTATGAATTATCGAGAAGTATGATTCGATGATCCTCTGAAATTATGTAATGATCGTTTATTTTTGTAGTTTATATCATCTGTCGTCGTGGAAATGACTCTCAAAGGGCAGTCCACCTCCTGAAAAGTTCCCTGAATGATACGTCAAACAGGATTAAGGATGTGGTCGGTGGTATTCATGCGTGGACACGAGAGCTAGATTCTACATTCCCAATTTATTGAAAATACCAGTTTCAATGTAATAAACAAAAACAATAAAAATCCATTAAATTTCTAAATATTTTTTCTATTCTATGACTAGTCACTCATAGTTACCTGATGAATAGGCATTTACATCTGAATGATAATTCATTGAAAGTAATTCATGAATTATTATTTGTAAAAAAAGATGAATTAATTTAATATAATATAATCAAGTCAATCACTCGACACTGAATATCCATTCAATTATATTTATTCAACTCCTCGGAAGTTAGACTGGTCTCGGGATGTCGATAATGAGCATCAGGAAGATTCCGAAGTTTCTCAGCAGCTTGTTCTGCGGTCAAATCTCGCTGGGACTGGGCTAATAATTCATACCCCACCATGTGCTTCTTTATCGTAGCCGATCGTAGGAGAGGCGGCAGGTACATTCCATGGAATGTCCAGTGGCTTCTGTCATCGTTGATACGAGTGCCAGTGGGGGCCCCATGCCAGCCCATCGAGTAGGGGAATGAGCAGAGGAAGAGATTGTCGTATTTTATGCATAATCTCTTCATTATCACTGCCAAAGACTCCCGTTGGGATTCAGTGAGATCCTGTATCCGAGAGATTTGAGTCTTGGGAAGGAGCATCGTCTCGTAGGGCCAGACTGCCCAGAAGGGCACTAGGACGACCCAGTCTCTGTTTTCAATTACAATTCGTTCCTGGAAAAATAAAACGAGGGGAATTCCCTGAAGGAGAAGATTCTAGTAAACCAGCAGATTACGTCAAATTTTCCAAAAACTGTGAACTATTAAATATTTTTTAATTAATTGGCAGAAATTAACATATCACGAAATTTTCTGCAAAATATGATGACGTGTTTTTCTTCGTTACTAAATTTATAATGTTTCACCTTCTTCTCCAATTCTCTCGTGACGTAATCAATCAAGAGAGGTCTTTTGTGTTTAGAAAAATATTCTCGTAGATTCTTATCCTTCCTGTCTGGCTCAGATGGCATGAAGGAACTCGCCCAGATCTGACAGTGAGGATGGGGATTACTGCAGCCCATTATTGTACCTCTGTTTTCAAAAATTTGCACCCACGTCCACGTTTTTCCCAGTTCTATCATTTCGTTTATCCACCTGAATGGATTAATTATCTGATTAATTGGTAAAAATAAAAATAAAATTATATAACTCACTGTTTAATGACTTCCACTATTTCTTCAATCTTCATGAGAGCTAGCGTTACGTTCGACTTCGGATGAAAGCATAAAACTTTACAAGTACCCCCCACTGGCTCAATTTTAAACAATTCATCGTCGGATTTTTCTATTCGAGGAATATCCTCCAGGAGTGCAGGAAAATCATTGACGAATGAATAAGTTTTATCGTACTTCGCTGTTACCTGAAAGAAATAGTTTATTCTTTATGAATTGCATCGATTTTTATGGGCTCTTCTCAGGAAACAATTTGGCTTCACCTTTCCATTAGCCCGAGGGTTTCCAGGACACAAGGGATTCTGTGGATCATACTCTGGTAACTCCTCGTCAGTTGAGGGCTCGATTTGGCCAGACCAAGGTCTTTTCATTCTGTGTGGAGAAACCAAAACCCATTCTCCTCTCAAAGGGTTGTACCTCACGTGCGGATGTTCTAAGAAATAAATAATAATTCAATTGTCTATGAAACAATTCTCAAACAATTGCCCATTTCTACCACTCATTTCATTACTCTCTCTTATTTTTATTATTTCATATTACCATGATCTTCGAAAGTGTAATCAATTCTTAAAAATCATATCGTTCCTTCATTATCTACCTCTATTGTTAAATAAAAAAAAATACAGGAAATTCGGGTACTGAATAACAAAAAAATTGAAGATCAGGTTTTTTCACAATTTTTTCATATGTTTACACAATATTTAATGATCCTAACAGAATTGAAAAACAAGATTTGAAGGATTCATAATAGAGATATAAAAACTAAAACGAAGAGACGAGAAGGATTTCATTGAATTAATTATTTAAGTAAATCTAATTTTTATTAGATAACCAATTACATCATACCTGTGGCATCAAAAACGTCTGTTCCCTTTGTTGCCATGATTCTAACTCCTTCAAGTCCCAATAACTCTATTCATCTGCCACTTTAATCCCAAAATGTCGTACCTAAACACTATTATCAGTCAGATAACCTTCACAGCTCGAAGGTCAGATTTTCGCGACACGAAATCGAGAGAAATATGCAACAGCAACAGAATGTGAATCCTCAACTAAACAAACAACTTCGAATAGTCCTCAATCCGCTGAATTCATCTCTCAAAAAATAGTCAATTGTTCTCTCCGTCAAACTGTCAATAATAATTACCATGACATAACGACACCCACTGCAATGACCCCGTTATCATCATCACCACAAAACAAATCATTTATTTAAAATTCTCGCCATGAAATTGCAACTGTCACTTTATTGGAGAATTCTCTTGCCAATTCCGTTGTAGCGAGGCTATTGACAACCAATAGAATCAGCTTTCATGCCAATATGTTGGCAGCATCTATTCTGTAAATTCACGACAGTTCCTCCGGATTTTTTTATCGGTTTCTCCGGTGGATTTGGAGTCAAGCAAACATGGCGAGAGGCAGTAGTGCTGGTTTTGACAGGCATATTACAATTTTCTCACCTGAAGGGCGACTTTATCAAGTGGGTAAGTGACTCAAATCGTTCAGCAGAATCCTTGGAATTTTTTGTGGAAATTATATGGAGGTCTACGATTTTTTAAAATGATTATTCGGTGTTTGTGTACGCGATGACACGGCGTGATCAGCACTTTTGAGCTTGGACGAGAGGATCAGTATTAATTTGATGTTTTTGATTTTTATTCCAGAATATGCTTTTAAAGCTATCAACCAGGGTGGACTGACGTCTGTTGCTGTGAAGGGATGTGACACTGCGGTGTTTGCAACACAAAAGAAAGTTCCTGTGAGTTAACCTCTTTGATGTGTTTAGCGGAGGATTTTCATTTAGATGAGAATGGGGTAATCTGGACACGAATTTTCGATAATCAGACGAATCGTTTGAAATCTAATGATCTGACATGATTTTGAGAGGACAGAAATTAAAATTGGACTTAAAATTTATGTCTGGTAATTTTTTGGGTCTCAATAATTTTCTTTGCTGGAAGATAAAGTTGGATTTTACAGGGAATGTCAAAATGTCAAGTCATGTTACCGAAAATAAATAAATAAATAAAATTTTGTTTAACAGGACAAGCTTCTCGATGCCTCCAGTGTGACCCACGTTTTTCAACTGACCGAATACATCGGTTGTGTCATGACAGGGATGATTGGTAAGCGCAAAATGCCAGGATGATTAATTTAGAATTAATAATTGAAATGACTTTCAGCTGATAGCAAATCTCAAGTGCAACGTGCACGGTACGAGGCAGCCAATTTTAAATATAAATATGGCTACGAGATTCCAATTGACACACTGTGTCGTCGAATTGCTGATATCAGTCAGGTATACACCCAGAATGCAGAGATGAGGCCCCTGGGATGCTCCATGATACTGGTTTCCTACGATCAGGAAAAAGGCCCCTCCATCTACAAGGCCGATCCTGCTGGCTATTTCTGTGGCTATCGAGCCATTTCTGTCGGTGCTAGGCAGACCGAGGCCAACTCCTACCTCGAAAAGAAACTAAAGAAGAATCAGAATTACAGTCACGACGAGACTATTCAGCTGGCTATCACCTGCTTGTCAACTGTACTTTCTGTGGACTTCAAACCCTCGGAAATCGAGGTCGGAGTTGTCTCAAAGAATCAGCCGAAATTCCGGGTTCTCACTGAGCAAGAGATTGATAAACATCTCACTGCCATTGCTGAGAAGGATTAAATATCATATTTCTTCAACGTTTGTTTTGATTACACAATAAAATAGATTAAATATACATTTTTTGGGTTAATTCATATCTTTTTTTCATACATGAAATCAATAAAACGAGAATTTTTGCAGCTTGAGCGTTCTTGAAGTTTATTCGATACCATTTATTAAGCTTCGAGTTTTCTGGCCAACAAAAATAAATTACTTTTATGATACTTTTCCCTTTATATACAAACAAAGTGTTTTTTGAGACCAACTGTCATTATAATACGAAACATTATTCACGTCATAGTAGCAAGTGTCGCGAAATTATTTCCTGGAAATAAAATAAAATGATTCGGTCATTGCGCGATGGGATGAGGGTGCTCTGGGGATGTGGTGAACCGTGATAGATACAATTCGGAGAACGTGTGGTTTCAAAAGGAAAACAGCAAATTGTTGATATTTTCTCCTGAATCCACCCATTACCTAATTATTATAAGAATAAATTCTCAATCGACCTAATGTACATAAAAATCTCAACTGTGCTCCATCCCCAATTAAAATTCAAGCCTGAAAGAATTTCCTCGAGAATGATCCGTAAATACTTTAACTCAACTAGGGAAAAATACTTTAAACTCGTCATCCCATCAATTCGGTTTCTCTTCAGTCTTGAAAACATATTTGGTAAGCATTCCATAGACCATTCCAACACTGAGACTCCCGATGATAGCACTTTGTGCAGCGACTCGAAGTTGCACGAGGAAAAGACCTGTCCCCATGTTCTTAGGACGATGTTTGTACTTGTAGGCACCAACGAGTAAAGTTCCGCAAAAACCAGCAATTCCTAAATAAAAAAAAATAATAAAAAACATTTGCATTTACAACGAATTACGTAAGTTACTGCAATAAAATCATTCTACTTTCTCACCAACGAGTAGGAATGGATCGTGCTTGAGCTTGCGGATAGCTGCTGATGATGTTGACTCGTCCAGGATTACCTCTTGACTCGTCATCATGAATTCTTTTGATGTATTTCAAGCTCTGCTATTCTAAAAAAAAAATTAAACGAGCCCAATGAAAATATGAGTTTTACAGCGGATTGCATCATCTGTTTCAACCGCTAAATCATTTTTTCGGTCATTATCCTATGATTTATCCTGTAATTAATAATATTTTGCGACTGGGAGATGATTACCTTGAGGATGAAATTCATGATTTCAGTGTCAAGGCCATCAGGTGAATGGGGTGAATCGCGAATGAATGGTGCGAGAATGTAAATCAAGGTTATGAAACTGTGACTCAGAAGGCGTTTTATTTTTATTAATTTATTTAAGACTGGTGTGAACAATCTTGAGATGGTGCCTTTTAAACATATATTATCGATTTGGGTGAATTTTTTATGCTGATTTTAAGAAAGCTTCATTCATCAGTCATTCATGCATATGTAAGAGAAATGATACTATAATACGTACGAAAATTGTCCCAGCAAGTTAGAACGAGTTCTGTAATTCACGTGTACTTTCAACACCAGCTGATAACCGTCTTTGATCTGATGCTTTCGGTTTTAGTCATGCGCTGAATTTTCTTCAATAGTTGTGACGTAGTTTGAAGCTGGTAATTTTTGTATTTTGAAGGTCAGCGTTGCTCCACCCCGACAGTTGCTTTTACACTGAAGTCTGAACAATAAATCAGCTACAACGCATACCTCCTGCTTCCCAGAATGTGGGGCATCAATCAGGGATATACGTAATAAATAATAATAATAATAATCTGTATGAGCGTACGTACGTGATGCATAAAAAAAGTTTGGGGATTCACTGATCAGTTGATTGGATATCGCGAAATCGATGACTTCTGATTATGTTATTTGTAATTATGTAATTTGGGGAGTAATTCCATTTTTGTTGTTTAGAATATTTCGATAGTTTATTATTATTAATTATTAAGATATCTCGAGATTTCGAAATTAATGAATTGGTCGCGAGCATTTGAAGAAAAGTCGATTGTCTCGATTTTTCGCTGAGGAAATCAAGGCCCAAGGCTGAACTCGAAGGCACTAATTAACTACCAATTAATTATCACTTTAATGCACTTCATTGCTTCGTACTAGGATCTAAAGGAGCAGCGTTCATAAATTTCGACTAATCTTATACTGAAAAAGAAATTATTTTTAGCAAGATAATTTGCAAGTACATAACTGAAAGTTATTCTTTTTTTTAAATAAAATCTCAGATCAATAACTCGTGTTTCTTCGAACGATTTTTTCAAAAAATTTCTTGTCGATAAACCAGAGGCCGAGAAAAATTCTTACCACTCGATCCCTAGTGCCACAATTATATTTGGTGGTTATATTTTGCATCCACACGTGTTCTCCAATGTGTCCAGCTTCGTCTTGACTGGATCATCCAGAAAAATGTCATCGAAGAAATCGAATTTGGCAGATAAAATAAACAGTTTGATAACAGCAGCACCTGAAAATTTTGGGTCTGACGATGAGACAGAGGACACAAGAGCGAAAATCGTTGAGAGATATGAGGAGTCAGAGAGTGATGAGGGTTTGACTTCGTCAATCAGAAGACAAAACATTGATTTGCTGGACGAAGTAGACGAGAGGTAAATCATTCTTCATTTACTGCTATCGATTTTTTTTCATACCACCTATAATTACCATCAATTGAAATTGAATTCCATTTTTACTGAATCCATAGAAAAAAAAAATGTTGACAATATTATTTTGTAATGACTGTGCTCTTAATTGTTGAAATTATGAGATAATTACGATTGATTATTTTTTAAATTTAGATACAAAGGGAAAAAAGTGTCACGTAAAGATCTTTACGGAGAAGAAAGCAGTGATGAAGAAGAAGCTGAAGAGTCTGAAGCATCTGAGGGATCTTCAGACGATAAAAACGCAGAGGAATCATCCGAAGGTGACACAGTTGAAGGATCTGAACCCGAAGAAGATGAAAACGAAGACGAAGAAGAGAGTAACGACGAGGAAGACGCAGAAGTAGACGAGGACAACCCCCTCCGGCGGAATCGAGACCCATCCATTAACTTCAAGAACCTGAACACCAGAAATCTCCACAGGGACATCGATAAAGGTCAAGCAGTGAGGGAACAGCTAAAACTGTGGGAGCATCTTCTGGAGATGAGAATTCAGTTCCAAAAATGTTTAGTCACGAGCAATCAATTGCCCCAGTTCGATTCCTATAAAAAATTTACCCCTGACAAGGAGTTCGTGAAGAATAAAGATGAAACGACGAGTAAATTGACGAATCTGCTGGAGGGTCTTCTGCAGGTGCAAGAGAAGTTGTTCAGAAATAATTCTGAGACGAAGAGTTTATTATCCAAAAAAAGAGGAGAGGAAAAAGAAGAGGAGAACCCCATGGACGAAGAAATTGCTTCAGATACTGATGAAGAAGTGGAGGCAAGCGAGAGAGAAAAACGTGAGGATAACGAGGAGGATGTTGAACAGCCCTTGAAGAAGAAAAGGAGAACATTGAAAGAATACGAAAGTGTTCTCCACGAGCGTCACGAAAATGTCAGATCCTTCAGGAACTCAGTCATTCAAAAATGGAATGACAAGACCAAATTGGCAGCTGGAAATGCTACGAAAGGAACTAGTCAATCAGTAGTAAAACAAATAGAATTCCTTCTTAATGACAAATCAAAGCTGATAAAACGTACGCAGTTGAAGAGATCAGAGTACAAAGTAGCTGGGAAGGAATCGACAGAGGACACTGATGAGGATGGAAGACGTACTCAGGAGCATGATACTGAGATCTACGATGACGATGATTTTTACCACCAGCTGCTGAGAGAATTGATCGAGCAGAAGTCAGCGGATATCACTGATCCCATTCAATTAAGCAAACAGTGGATTCAGCTGCAAAATATGAGGAGCAAGATGAAGAGGAAAATTGATACGAGGGCCACCAAAGGCAGAAGAATCAGATACAACGTGCATACGAAACTGGTGAACTTCATGGCACCAATCACTGTGAATGACACTTGGACTGATCTAGCTAAAAACGAATTGTATAATTCGTTGTTTGGAAGAATTAAAGCTGTGGAGGGCACCAGGAGTGAATCTGCTCAGGATTCGTAATTTTTAAAAATAAAGATTGATTAGAATGTTAAATTAATGAATAAAAATCACGAATAAAAGAAATTTTACAATAACCTCACCTCCCATTACTTCAATTACTTCAATTAATCCAAAATATTTATCAAGATTCCCGAAAAATCGAAGAATAATTGAAGAATAATAAAAATATGAAGAAAGATGTTGATCGTGGGTTCTTTATGGACGGGAAGGGAATTGTAGGCCAATTACTGTTTCAATTATGTGAATCATATTTATTCATTACTTATTGTTATTGTTGTAGCTCCGCACATTTTTTCTGAGCCGCTGCAATCTCCTCCTCACTGACGGTGGGTTCGATTCCACATGCGATCTCCTCAGCCCTGATGAACGCTAGTTTCTCGGCTTTCTCCTTGAAAAAAATTATCTGCTGTGCCTCGAGCTCTGCCCTGTAAGCTTCTAGTTTTTTCTGTCTTATTTCGTCGCAGTGTGCACTCGTCAGTTTTCTTAGGGAGTCCTTACGCGTCGGATTAACCCAAAGCTCAGGGAACGGTTTATAGACGATATTTAGTTTCTCCAATACCCACTCGAAACGTTTGTAGTCCCATCTCCGTAAGTCCCCGAGATATTTTTTTCTTTTCTCGATCAGTTCTTTGAGAAAGACTTTCGTTTTTTTGTTTCGTGGGTGAATCTCCTGCATTTTCTGCAGGTGACGAATTTCGCTGGTCATTATTGCCACTGGAAGGAGATTTAAAATTCCAGTCCTTTAATCTCTTCGAAAATTTTTTAATGTTAGAAATCAGCTGATGAAATACAAATTTTTTAATTCAAATATTGCAGTGAATCTCCATTGACTAATTAAGTAATTATTTCACTGAAAAATACTTGACTGTTAAATCGGTTAAATAATTTAATAGACTTATTATTCGATTTAGGGTGGGATGAACCAATTCTAGGTCTAATTAAACGTACATGTTACTTCCATTGATCTGTAATCCATGTCGTGTCTTTTGACTAAGTTTCTCAATTTTTCGTGGTTCATCTTCTTAGTTTCCTGGTTGGACATGTACTCAAGGGTGAAGAGCTTCTTAACGATTTCTGGGGCACTGAAAGTAGACAACAAGTTCATTAGAAATTGTAGACGATTGTTTATGAATTTTACGTACTCTTTGAGTTCCTGGGACTGATTATATCGACATGCCACTTCGTCAGCTGAAGTTTTCACTGTCGACTCCAAGTAATCTCCACTCTTTGAAGGATGTGTAGATGGAATTTTTTCTGGTCTCACCCATTTTATCTTCAAATTCGATTTTAATCCCCTTGTTATACAGCCTCCATTTTTGGCAAAGGTGTTGACAATTAGGGATGCACTTTTAACATTACTTAAGAGTGAATTCATGACGGTTTTCTTCTAGTAAAAACGATGGGAAATAAAATTCACCCCGTCGGCTTGATGGTCCCTGAATGATTGGTGGTAATAAAAATCGAAAGAGGAGAGAACTATCTGACCGACAGCTGTTTTGTTGAGAAAATCGACGAGACTGTCCCCTGCTGTTTCCCCTTGCCCCTCATTATAGTTTTATTTTTACAGTGATGCAAAAATGGTTATTCCTGGCTGAATGTCATGTCCAAATATTGTTATTCCCTCGAATCCCCACAATCTCCAGTGTAACCTCCCTCAAGTTCTATCAGGGAACTTCCAGATATCCACGAAAATCCGAAAAATGAGATTACCCTGTTTAGTGATCCGATGAATTCATCGATATCCCATAAAATTTGGAGTCAACAATGAATGTTCATCCAAGAACATAAACAATCTGAATAAACTTGGAAACAAATCGAGTGCAAGTACTTCATCAAGGTAATCTTTCTGAAGAATCCTCTCTCATGCTTCAACAAACTCAAATAAAATGCAATTTTATTTTATGGAATTTTGACCAATGAAATTGCTGATCTGATGGAAATCTTATCCCTCACTTCGATAATGACACCTGAATTATTCCACAGATGCCCTTCAAGTTTCACCTGAAGAAGTCCCGTCAGTACAACGTGGTCTCCAAGAACCAGTACGTCATCTGCGTGGAACTCCTGGACCACACGTCGATAGAATGCACACTCTCAGTAGAGAGTCTGGGCCAAGAGTGCCTAGACAACATAATTCAACGACTGGGTCTCTCCCAGCCCGAATTTTTTGGACTCCAGTACATCTGGAGACATAGTGACTCCTCCCTGCGTTGGATCGACATGGACAAGCCCTTGAAACGTCAACTGGAGAAGGAAGCCAAAGGTTTCAACCTCTACTTGCGTGTAATGTACTACATAACCGATGTACAGCTGATCCAGGACGAGATGACGAGGTACCACTACTACCTCCAGCTGAAACACGATGTCCTTGAAGGCAGGACCCAGTGCAATGCTCGACAGGCAACACTTCTCGCCAGCTACTCCATGCAAGCAGAATTCGGGAATTACGACTCTATTAGACACACTGTCGAGTGCCTCCAGCAATACAATCTCTTTCCAAAAATAGTCCTAGACACCGAGGAGGGTGGTAAAGAGGAGTTACTCACTTCAGCAATTTGTCAGTACAAGAGCCTCTCAGGTGTAACTCAGGCTGTGGCTGAAGAATTGTACATTTCCATCGCAATACAGCTGGAGGGATATGGCCACGAAACATTTACGGCTAAGGACGAGGGAAATAATCAAGTAATCCTGGGAATTTCCATCAATGGCATTATGGTCGTCAGTCCTGGCACGCAGACAACTCAAATCTACAGGTGGAAGGACATCAGCAATGTTATTAATCATAAAAAAACCTTCAGGATAGAGTGCCAGACTGAACACGAAGAGGCGAAACAATTTTTATTCAGTGAATCAAAGAATGCCAAGTACATGTGGAGGCTCTGCATCGCACAGCACACGTTTTACATGCAGCACCAGGAGTCCAGGCCTTGTGAGAGAATAACTAGTTATTTTGAGAGTGATACCAATGACTGCAATGAGTCCACTGAGCAGGCGGCATCTGTCAATCTCGAGGGTAGAATTCAGGAGGACATGAGGTGGACTAGTTACAATGATCTGTCTGCATCACCTTATCCTCCCGTATCTGTATCCTCTACTGAGTTGAGCAATTTGAGGGCTTTGCTCCCTTCGTACAGACCTGCTCCTGATTATGAAACTGCGGTTCAGATGAAATATCATAATGGAAATCCTAGGGAACCTTATTATGCTAATCAGGAGACTATTGTGGGGGCTGAGCTTAATTGCTTGATGGGAAATGTCAGCAATCCCGGGGGGTACTGAGAGGAATCATCCCGAGACTTTGCTTTCGTCTTTTCGGTGATTGATCGTGAAGGAAATAATACTTTGGTTTTGAAAATATTTTTTTTGTCCTATCTTCCTGTTTATGGAAGATACTAGACTCTTCATGCAGCAGATAATAATGAAAAAAATGCCTTCAGACAATATATTTAAAAAAAAACAGTTTTCTAAAATATTAAAGTGCCTTTTACGAATTAAAAAAATTAGGTGCCCTGAAAGAAAATTGGAAAACTATTGTATATTGAGGATTACTCAATATATAATTTAAAGGAAATATTTTCATTATAATATTCACATCTCATGAGTAAATAATCAAAATTATTTGAACTCTCAGATATCGACTTGTAAAATTGATAAATTGATAATCCCTACAGATCAATTCTATCAAGAGCACCAGTTGGCCACTGACAATAATCGTAATGTTTTTTTTAATAAAATATTTCATCACAATTTATTAAGCATTGACATGAATTCTAACTGCTTATTTCAATCTGTGCTTCCTCGATTGATTTTAGAAGAGCTTGGGAGTCTGGTTTAGCTGCAGTGGCATAAATCCTGAGTCCCAGTTCTTTGAGTGCCTCTGCTGTCACTGGTCCAATAGCCACTGCTTTTATTCTGGCGATCAAATTATGTTTTCCAGCGATAGCCATAACATTTTTAGCAGTTGAGGGACTGAAGAAGACAGCTATTTGAGGAGATACCTTCATAATATCGAGCAGATCGTTCTCTAAGGTTTCTGAAGGCCGAGTCTCATATGCTGTTATTTTCTCCACTGATATTTCAGCCTCTTCCAGCATTCTTTGAATAGTCTCCCGAGCTATACCACTGCAAGGATATAACAGGGATTTATTGTCTCTGTTATGATGAGATATTATGAATTTTGCGAGCTCCTGGGCATTTCCACTCTCAGAACCCATGCAGTTGGGTAAATCGAGAGTATTCCTGACTAGATTCTCAGTTGCCGGACCCACGCAATACACTGGCAACTCCTTCCAGAGAGTTTTCAAGGGATTTTCCGAAATAGATTTTTTTATAGCTTCTACAGCTCTTTGGCTGGTGAGAATTAAACCTGAAACCAGTGAATAATAATTACTTAATTAACTTTGCCGATAGCTTATGGAAATTCTGTACTAAAAATCAATTTATTAAATTGACGAATAATGGTCCAGGAAGATTGATTGACTGAGGAAATAATTGTTTGTCATTACCAGAATAGGATTCAGGTGTTTCTAGACAATCTCGTAATTTCTGGGTATTCACAAAGGAGAAGGAAATAGCTGTCAGGACTTGACAGCTGTATCCAGCTCCTTCGAAAGCTGTCGCATATGAGTCTTGGCCTTCGGTCAGTCCTTTTTCGCCTTTACACAGTACCACATCTCTACAGATTCGTTCCATAATTAATAATAACTAAAAACCACTTGTTTCGTACCGACCCTGACGAAAAATTTTCATCTTAAATGAATTACTGTTTAATTACAATAAACTATAATTCATCTGTTGACTGAACACTTCGATAGGTGATGCATCTCTTGGGGTACATAACCTCAGTTTACTCCCAAATGTTAATTGTTGTTGCTGTAAAAACAGAATGATAAATGCTGATTGATACTAGTACAAATTGTTCGGAAGGTGTCGTAATCGATAAGAAGTGAAGTGGTAATTACAGTGAGTGCTTGATTCAATTGATGATAATCAATTGGAGCAACGACAAATTTCTGGTGTTTACTGATAATCAGATGTGGTAATGAATTCAAGAACTGAAAGGACGAACACCGTGATTGAAGAATAACGAAATTGGTTGATAAGGGGATTGAAAAATGCCGACAGTAATCGCCCTGGATGTTTCCTTGTCGATGAGACGTCCTGTCTCCACAGGACATGATGCACCTTCTAGTGAAACTGTAACTAGACATCATCTCGCTGTACAAGGAATTAATCATATTCTCCATTATCTACAAGTGAATTCTAAATTGGAATTCGTGTCACTGGTTGTTTTTTCGTCGACGTACGAACTGCTGTGCCCATTCACTCGAGATTATGACATGATGAGGTCAAGACTGCAATCGATTGAAGAACGAGACAAAACTTGTATTGAGACTGCTCTTCATGGGATTAATACAGTAATAATGTCAGAATGGGGCAATACAACAGCTTGTCAAATAATTTTGGTGACTGATGGCAATCCGGGGGTCGGACCCATGTCCCTGGGGCATTCTCTGAATCATATGCACCTCGAGAGAGAGTCCAATCCATTCCCACTGCCTTTTCCTTATCCTGGAAAGCTCAATATTGTCTGCATTGCACCTCCACAGGACTCTGGACTAAAGTACGGATTGCCCCTTTATCAGAGACTGGTCGATTTAGCTGGTGGAGAGAGTGCAGTTCTAGTACCTGATGGACAACTTTCAAAGACAACTGTCAATAATTGTTTCCAGAAGTTAGCAGAGTCCAATTATATTTCATTCCAGGGATATCTCAAGTGTGGAAGTTTAGGATCGAGAATTCTTTTGTCTCCACCTCCAATGTCGTACAATAAGAAAACAGATTTCGAGTCTATCTCGGGATTGGCTTTGGCGAAAACTCTGGAAATTTGTGGCTTCATCTCGGTGGCAGATGTAGGGAGTCCCAGCTCAATATCAAGGCATCTGATTCTACCGTTGCCAACGGAAAAAACCCCAAGCATGCAGGGTATCTCCCTGGATGAGGAGTCTGATGGTGAGGACAATGGTGACGAGGGGAAATCTCCTTCGTTTTGTGTACTCCTCCATGGAGCATTAAAAGTTGAGAACATGGCGGCTTTGTGTTTATTAAACAACAATTGGTATGGATTCATATACTCTTGGGCAGACACAAAAAAAAAATCAAATCTCATGCTGACTCTCCTGGAGCCAGGGTGCGACGTTGTACCCTGGCTGGGGAATTTCAATGATTTGGGAACCATTGATTCGGCTTCGAAGAATGTTGAGGTCCTGAGTTTTCCCTTGAAACCAGCTGAGAAGAGAAGCTACTCCCAGAATGCTCCATCATGGATCAGACAGGTTGGACTCCAGTCAGATATTCAGAAAATCCTCAGGCATGCCAGAAAACTCCCGGAGAAGACCCAGAATTTCTATAAGGTATGTATACTAATATGCATTTAATTGTGGTAAACAAATTTATTTAATAATTAATTATATATTTAATTTATATATCTTATATATAAGGACCCTGTTGATTAAACATCGAACTCTTCCCTTTTTTTTGCAGGAATTAAATAGATTGAGGCGTGCAGCATTGTCTATGGGATTCGTCGAGCTCTTGGAGGGGCTTGCATCGATATTCGAGCGCGAATGCACCCTTCTCCCCCCAAACCTTCACTTGGACTGTACAATTCAGATGGGACATGTTGCAGAAATGTTGAGGAAACCTTATTCTAGAGAATTGAAAAATAATATTACACCAGTGAGGACTCAATTTCACAAAGGTGATCAATAAGGAACTTAACTCTCTCGAACTGAAGAGAATATTTTTGTACCATCTGTGCATCAATCGTCATTAATCAAATAAATCAATAATAATTTTTTTATTAATTAAAGTATTATCATTTTTCACTTGTAACTCAATTTTTTTCTGTTTAGCAGAATAATAATTTTTTGATAATGAAGAAAATGCAAAATTTTATTCACGTCAATTACTACCCGATGAAATGTTAGATATTTTTTGATCTATAGAAGAAAAAATCATTAATTTTGAATTTCGAATAATTCGTGGATTTTCTTCAATTGGTGGAATTCGATTGGCGCAACTGTATCAACCAATCCGGAACGGAAATGTAAGTGTTAAAAAAAAGGATTGGATAATCCTTTGTATCAAGATTGTTTACGTTAGAGCGCAGACAGTGAAGAAAGAAACTTAAAAAATTTCTGAATAACGGACATTGAAGGCATTTGATATTGTTCGATTAACGTACAGGCGTTTCAGTTAATTATCAGTCGTATTCACCTTCTCTGAAAATAAAAAATGGTATTCCGAAGGAAAATGAGAGCATCAAACACTGAGGAGGCAAAGAATACAGCAGTGGTAAGCGAAAATTCCCCGAATTCTCTCTACTAAGAGCTCTAACCTTCATGAAAATCCGTCGTTATGTCTTTGTTCATCTGAATGTCGAAGGTTCTTGAGGTGAAGGACAAGGAGACTGTCATCAATGCTAATCTCCAGGGCAAGGTCGGAGTGAAGAAATCACCTGGGGGAAATTCTCCAGTTGGTATTCGTAGAAGTAGTCGACGCAGGAAAGAACCGGCGAAATATTTCTCTCCATCCCCTTCTCCAGGTCCTTCCAGGGTATCCATTTTCTCAAAGACCCCAGAGAGTTCACAAACAGAGGCAGACAGTGACGATACCGAGGAGAAAACTCCCCGAGGACCTAAAAAGGCTATTAAAAAAAAGAGAAAGATAATGAAACTCAAGAAAGAACAGATTAGCCCGAAGATGACTGATTACGAGAAAATGATCCAGAAGAACATCAGGGAGCGAGAAGCCTTTGTAATTGTGACAGAATATATATTTTCTGTTTTTGTTCTCTCTCGCGATAATTCGTAATAACATGAGATTATTCATTTATTTCAGCTTGCACATATGTTGAAACGGGAGGGCAACTCGTTCGAGGAGGAAAAGAATATGAAGACCTCCAGGAAGACGAAACGACGTGATTCGTCGACGAATGATGATGAGGAGATCGTGCAGCAGCCAAAGAGGAGGAAGAAAGAGGCCACGAGAAAGAGGAAGGCCACATCTGATAATGAGGATGGGGAGGAGAGTGACGTGGGGCACAACACGAGGAGCAGAGGAGCTGCAAAGAGATCTAGAGGTATTTACGAGGAACATGGCTCCAGTGGTGGAGATGACACTCTCCCGGATGGAGCTAATGTCGATGAGGGGTCTCATAGGAAGAGGAAAACTAGGAGTTATGAAAAAGCGAGGAGTAATGCGGTTGTCACCAAGGGATTTGCGCTGCTGGCAGAGAAGAGGGAAGTGCTCAGAGCAAAACGTACTCAGCATGTTGAAGGAGGGTCTCTTGGTAATGAACAAGACACAGGGAAAAGTGATGACGACACGAAGGACGAGGACTGCGTGGGGGGCGACTTCTCGTCTGAGGAGCAAGAATCGTATGTAGATGACGAGCCTGAAAGTAGAAAGAGGCAAATTGTCACTCCAGGTGAGAATTTGAAAGATAATGGAGAGGGAGGAGAAGATTTTGTGACTCTTGGTGGAGAAAGTCAACTTGGGACTCCAGAAAAATCCACTGTTTTTGGAGAGAAAATTGAGAAGGTTGAAAGTGATAATCAAAATGTTATCAGTTCTTCCCAAGATAATATTAAAAATTGTGGAGGAAGCAATTCTGACGAAGGAATGGATCCATTTGCTGAAAGGCAAAGCAATGTTGAGACTTCTCACATGAAAGAGAGTGGAAACTCTGATGAGACTGAGGAAGAAGCTGCTGTCAAGGAGAGAAAGGAGAGAAAGAGTAAGGAGTTCTTGGAGGAGAATAAAGAGAATTCTCTCCCTGAGGAGGCACCACGCTGCCCTAGTCCTGGAGAATAATCTTGACGATATGAGTATATTCGAGTATATTCACGACTTGCAGAAGTCGTGAGTCATGCAATGTTCTGACTTTTTACCTACTTTACTAAACAGGAGGAGAACGGAGGAGAATAAATTTTAAGAACTTCGCCGATATATAATTGGGAATTCGAGATTAATCAGATTTGTTTGATTAATCATATTTCTTCATTATCCTCTTTTTTCGATCCGGATAATAAGAACTGGAGTAACAAGAAAATCGTTACCAAAAGGAACATAAAAATGAAAATTTGTTGACGAATTTTCAATTATTAAAAGAGACTCGAATCTCTGTTATGTTTCGTAAATCTCGTAATTCTCGGCGAGAGCTACTTTTTGGTTAATTATTACTTATTTACTAGCTTTCGATCTGAAAGAATAATAAAAGATCTGAAAATTAATTAAAGATAGAAATAAGTGAAAAGATCTGGATGACAGTATCCAATTTATTGAACAATTAAAAAATTGATCACATTTAGATATAAAAGATGGAAATGTCACTTAAGATACTTGAGCAATTGAAAAATTAAACTCAAAATAAAAATGCCTTCGAAAAAAATCGAAGACTGCGGAAGAATTATTTCCTTCCTACATAAATTTATTTCAAAAAGTATAGTTTCTCACATTTATTTTGAAAAGAAAGAAAAGAAGGAAATCGGAGAGCTCGGAAGAGATTAATGGGCTTTCTCCAGATTTTCAGTTGCACAGCAAATGATCGAAAAAATTCCTCGGGCATTTTCATTCGCGGAATAGACGTCGAAATCAGGAACATGAATGAATAAAGTTCGATGAGGCTTGATGAGAAGTGATTGATACAACGTGAATTCACAGAGATATCTCCCTGCATCGTTCGACACACATGCCACGCAGTCGTACTCATTTCCAACGATTCGACAAATTTCATTGACATCGAAGCCAACATCGAGCCTCGTACACGTCATTTCACTGTCACTTGGACATTTTTCGACGACATCTTTTCTCGTGTATCCACTGCTGCAGGCTCCACTCTCTATCGTCAGGCATTTAGCTTTATGAGAGACCCCAAGGTGCACAATGAACTGGAAAAATTGTTCTAACATTTAAAAAACAATTGCAGTGGGAAGCTTCAATGGGGGATTTTTTTATACATTATTTATTTTTATCCAATTGCACTGACTATTTGAAATTATTTATCAATATCTCCCCGAACTCCATTCTTCAAATCGTAAATTAATAATGATATTAGAAGGTAATTAATAATGATATTACCAATGGATTGTGCTCTTTCCAAATTTCAGGAATTCTCGACGACACATGATTGTAGACAACTGGAATTTCTTCAATAATCAAATCGATGTTATAACGATTATTTAGCTCTCCTGAATATTTATCTTTGAGTAATTTTGCAGCTTCCCAGCTGGCGTTAACAGTGTGCCCTGTAAAGGGTCCAAAACCAGTCACAACTATTTTTCTTTTCTCAGTCATTCTCGTTAATTATATCGGTATCACGAAATTGAATCGAAGTACCCAGTGGAATTCGTTATCTCGTTTGCAAAAATCATTGTACTGTAGATCGTAGTCAACTGATAAGGGTAAGGTATGACACCAAAACAGGTGACAAGTACCTTCAGACGTCGTACGTAGCGCTGTACAACGCCTTCTCCTCATGCGCTTTTCGTCCCCACAATTCAGCGATTTCTGGCGTTTACATTTGAATGCCAGTCGAGTCGTTTAATTTTTTTTCTTTCAAACTGACATGAAAAAAATAAGGTATGGCATAAAAATTGTCTACAAAAGCATAAATGAACAATGGGTATATGATTATTTCAATA
>NW_011887745.1:417427-461424 GCF_000806365.1 Fopius arisanus | reverse complement strand
TTGACCATCAAAAACACTTCGATTGGATCTCTGAAACGGGAATGGGAGTATCAGATACATTGAATTACGTTCTGTTTTCTAATCCCGTCAGCTCGAGTGCCGGTTCGTTTGCGAAAACTGCTGCATCACCTGTAAGTCGCTGTTATTTTTTAATAAAAAATAAGAGGAATCAATTTATTTATTGTTATTGCCTGATTTTTGGAGACTGGGTAATGCTTCTATAGTTTATTTTATTTTTGAAACTTTGAGGTCATGTAGATACCACACATCCCATAAACCAAGGCCATATTTTACATTTTTTACTGCTATTTTGAATTGTCATTTTTTAAATAGTCCCACCAGTGCCGAACAGCTGCAGAGTGGGGATGACATGGAGATGAGGGGAAGGTGATAGTGACCGCCGCGCTGTCTCGTGCCGCCTGAGAGAACTTGTCCCCTGTTTTTGGCTTGACAATACCTGCTTGTATCATACCTTAGATAAGGGCTCTGGTGGGAGAGACTGAGGGAGGAGTTGATAACCTTGAGGTGTAATTTGTACATCATAACCTAAAAGTGACGGACGATTGTTTATCGGAAAACGAGAACATTGAAAAACAAGTCGAGGCCTGAGGGGAATTTGCAGAAGCGATGGGTGGAATTTTAAACAGTATTTGGTCGTTTTTCGCATACTGGTACTTCAGGTACACAATTGTGACTGAGTTGTACATGGTTGCCAAGTGGGAGAGGTATTTTATGAGTATCCTTTGATGAAAAAATGCATGGAGATTTTTTTAAAGACTTGATTGTCTATTCATTCATCCAACGAGACGATTTTCGTGAAGCAGTTTTTTATTCCGGTGTAATTCTGGAATGAACGGTTTTCTTTTTTTTCTCGTAAAAAATCTTGTTCCCTCAATTGATCTCGAAAAAAAATGTTTTCCTGAACAAATATTTCAGACATCTTCTTCCTCGCCATGTTTGGACTTCTCTTCATATTCAACTACAACATATTGTTACCTACTACCACAAGTTTATTTATTCGCCAGTAATAATTACAATTGTTAACATGGATTACTCAAACTACCTGTGCAGACGGGCAGAGCTTGCGACAGAATAAACCTACATTATTTACATATTCATAACTATATTGCTTGAATGATAAAACTGTGACAATTGATTTATTATTTTTCATCAATTTTTATATCGAAAAATCAGGCTAAATACAGATATTTTGGCAATAATCAATTATTTTTTCTCAGTCTTTTTGTTTAATTGTAAGTTTTGGGCGGTGATTTTAATACCGACATTGTCAACAATTTTCTTTTTTCATTTCAACAGGGATAGAATAATTAACTTCGTTCTTTATACAAATTTATCATTTTGTTCATTAGTCTCGGAATATTCTACGCTTCATTTTCGATTATTTTCATCACTACTTGAACTTTCACTTTGTGTTTATTTATTTGAGTCATTATTATCGAGACTAAAGTGGCTCCCATAATGGATCCAACACAAATAAAAGCCTTGGTCCGAGTGTCATGAATATATGATCAATAAATATTGAATCTTCATCCACATTACACAATCATTTTGAATAATCAACGACAGAAGACAGAAACCAATTATTCTTTTCTCTAAAAAATTTGATTTTTCTCCGTCTTTTCCTCGATTATTTACCCCTAATTAGCTGCCAATTTCCCAACCCTTAGGCTACTGCTTAAATTTCCCTAATTAATTTTTTACTTTTAATTTTTATCGATAAAAATAAAAACTCTTTCCTTTTTTAATTCACATGAGTTAATTTTTCCCTAAACCTGAATGAAATTTGGATGATCGAAATTTCAATTTATACTTGAATTATTTTCACCGAAAAGAAATCACTCACCTTTCAACAAATGAGTTAATCAATTAAAATTACATTCACATCATACATGATTATTGATAATATAAGTAGGCACGATAGGAGTAATAATAAATGCATCACGTTGATACCGCGAGCGTGGGAAGAGTTATTTTCACATTTTTACGCATTAAATAATCATTAATCATGAGCATGACGCTGTTGAAAGTAAAATCACGTTATTGAGTAAAGCTCTTCTCATTATTTTTCTGCAATAAATTCACCCTCAATCGATGTAAATCATTGATTAATTGCAAAAATTGTGATTAACATATGGGTACCCTTTACTATCTTCCAATACTGTCTGGAGACTGTTAATAATCCTTATCATCTACAAGCTGTCATCCATTCTAGAATGCAAATAAACTTTTACAAATTCCTGGTTATCAACTCTTCAAACAAAACAATTCTCTCTTCGATGTTACATCAATAATAAGACTGCCAGGATGACGATAATGTACTCTTTAGGATGAATTCTCATGAGTAGTGA
The DNA here is from genome assembly GCF_000806365.1 of Fopius arisanus. Taxonomy (NCBI): domain Eukaryota; kingdom Metazoa; phylum Arthropoda; class Insecta; order Hymenoptera; family Braconidae; genus Fopius; species Fopius arisanus. The sequence continues at coordinate 459,055 of NW_011887745.1, read as the reverse complement.
GAAAATGGGAAAACCAACTGAATGGATCCATTTTATTTAAATTTATTCAACAAAAACTCCTCCAAAACAAGATCTCGTTAGTTTCGTGATTATCTTGATAATGGGTGATGCTGGGATAAAACTCGAGTGAAAGTTTTCAAAGTATCAAAAATGTGATAATCATCCTGAGCCCCCAGATATTCCCACTAAACTAACGAGTCAATAGGCGTTCCTTTATTTCCCTCCTAAAATCATTATTCAATAAAATATTCGACGCACGACGAAAACTCGATGCAATTCAAATCACTGGTAAATAAGATACGGATCTACTGTCCATCATAATATCATTCTCACTGTCCAATCGTCTCACACGTACCCTCTGCTTGTAATGATACTCTTTGAGATAAGTTTTAAGTGTCTTTGGCAGCTGTAACTTGTTAATGCCATCGTACGTTGTTCTCGTTGTGATGACAGCGCGACAGAGATGTTGAAGGGGAAATGCGAAATTCCGATGCAGTGGAATCGTGAGCATTGGCTCGAAGAACATACAGCACGATGGATCCTTGTAATGTTCAATTAATCCACAAACCTGGAGGCACAACAGATAATTGTATACGGCTGACTCATTAATACAGAATTGCGAGAATTCCTATCAATAATCTTTGAATTTATTGTAGGGATAGAGCTGATTTAATGTAGAAATAATTACCGTTTCAGAGGCGTAGACACCGGGATCGTGGGCATCAAAACTGAATTTGTGATTCCACTGCTCTACTCTCGCGTGAAGAGATCTTCCGTATTTTCGGAAGCTCACGGAGAAGAGGAATTCCTCCTGGGCTGAATCTCGAAGAAGAAATGTTCCCTCTTGTTTGCCATCTAAGAGACTTTCAGCTTCGTAACGATCCATTTTACCCCAGTAACACGAACAGGCCGTTATTGAACGCAAATCTGGCACTAGGCAGTGAACGTAATCGACCTGTAAATAAATTAATGATTGGACAATGAAATCCCCGAGAAGATTGCGCTTGGATAATTAAGTGATTAGTAAAGATAAATTATTTAAGGTGGTGGGACTTGCCTGAGTATGAGCCGGTATTTCAATTCTGGGAACAAAAGTAAAATCAATCTGCGATAACGCAGTGAGAGCAGCTGCGTGGATGCCAGCATGTGTCTGGAATAACGCAGCTAGACTATCAACAGTGATGCCATTGGGATAGACTTGAATTGCTGATGAATAATTAGGCCGATAACCGGGTGGCGGCTCCACCCCCTCCTCCATCTCTTTAGCTCTCTCCTGTCTCGCTCTTTCATCGCAGTCCTGCAACAATCCATTCTTATCAATTCCACTGGTAATAAAAGTTTATCTTCACTCAACTTTATACTTTGAATTTAAAAGTATGTCCATATTGCATGAGCATATCATATTGTGTGAAAATAAAAGAAATTAGGGTTGAAATAATAAAAGCACCGGGTGATCCCTTAATTGCGATGATCGAGGATCGACTGATAATTATCGAATCGTTGATGAGATTAATTTAAGAGGATAAAGTCATTATGGGAATTACGATTGGCTCACCTCCATTGGGAATTCAGCGGGATTAAATCTCGATAAATCGATAACAGGACTAGGTGGTAGGGGTCCCAATTCAGGACTCTGGGGTGCTGATCTGTTGTTGAATACAACACCAGCACCCATGGGATGCTCCTCTGTTCTCCTGTAGCCCGTACAAACGCACTCTGAACTGTTATTCGATTGCTCTGGTATATCAGTATTTTTTGATCCTTTATTCTTGGCGCAATTGAATTTTAGGACCCAATTCGTTCGTTTCTTCTTGGAAGATAACGCATGATTGCACACTGGATTTTGATCTTTATCACGTTGTTTACCTAGAAAAATTATTTAAAAATAATATTCGTATTGAGAATATGGACAGTTGGAGTGTCACATGTTGATTGAGAATTAGATTGTTGAGAATTGTCCGACTGAAATTCAACGTACATTCCTTCAATATTTTCTATTTCTCATTTTGAGAAAATGAATAATTTTTTAAATCAATTGATATTTAATAAAACTCTCCAATTCTAGTTATCTCCCCCTCAGCATTTCGCTTCTGATATGATATTTTTAGAAAATGTGGGTGCTGTTTTTCGGAATATTTATTCAATTCAATACAATATATTAAAAACACAACTGCCTGATTTTTAAATTATCTTGACATTTGAATAAAATCAATGATAAAATTTCATAATTAATCATTAATTAGAGTAAATAAAGGGATTGTCGGCTCCATGTTCCTAAAAATTCTGGTATTCAATGAATTGTCTGTGAAACTAGTGTCACTATTCTAAAAATTGATAGTTAAAGATCGAAGAAATTAAATTCTGTTCTCATTATATATATAAATATAAAAAGATTTATTTAAAAAAAAACAAACTTACTTTTTCTCTTGCCAAAGGAAAGTGTCTTGGAGGTTCTCCTCAAAACAGGATTACCAGGACTATCCTCAGCACTACTACTACTATCACTTCCCCCAGAACTACTGCAGCCTGGCTCCTGTTGCTTCAAATCGGCCTCATAAGCACCACCAAAATTTCCATTGCTACAAATCTTGCCTTGCTCCTGGGACTCAATAGGTTGACTATAAATAGTTTCAAATCTAGCATTATGATTATCCAACGATAAATTCAATTGTTCGTTGTCAATATTTCGATTTTGCTTATTATCCTCGTTCGACAATGTACCATGCCCATTTTGATTACCATTATTCTCATTATCGTGATTATCAACCTCATTATTTCCCATGTCGTTGATATTCGGACTATTACAATCGATATTGCATGCTTCCGCTTGTTTGTTCATTCTGAAGAATTCTCGGAAGCTAGCTAAATGCTGTCCCATAATTACCCAACCTCACAGGCATTTTATCACTCACAAGTTTCTCTATCATTCACTCCAACCGATTATTCGGAGTGATTAAATGACTCCTCGTATGACCAACCAGTCAATAATGTGTCACTCGCCTAATGTCTATTTCTCTTCATTTTAATTCCACTTGTTTGAACTTTATTATTATTGGGACACTCAATTTATCTGCTGGTTGACTGACGCACAGACTCGTTTGCCCCGTTAGCATGTCTTCTTAATCTGGCAATCGAGCGTTCAAGACAAGGACCAACTGTACTGAATTTAATGAAACAAGTGAGATGCAACTTTTTATCGCTGGGGCGGGGAAATGAGTCACGCGTGTTTGCTCAAATGTCTTATTCAATCGTTTCCCAAGATCGTGTGAATTCTCCACGCATAAAGAAATCACTGGATAGACGAACAATCCACCGAGCACTCGACGTACCGTTTATTGATAATGAAATACGAGGGGAAGTGAAAGTTATCATATTGCGTACTCTTTGAGTCGTGAAAAATAGTCGAGGTGTGACGGTGTTTTTATTTACTCCTTTCCATTCACTCCGTTTTTTTTTTCACTCAATTTTTAACAAGAGTCATGGATTATTTGCGGGTAATTCGTTGATAATTACACCACTTCCACTGTGGCATTGGCAATTGCACTGGGGGTGAGGTATTCGTCAGAGGAAGTTGTGACACGACATGTCAGAACGGGTTGAGACTCGTTCGTGCTTGCCTTGACAGACGGAACTCGAGGAATCACAAGGGCTTTTCTTTTCTTGTTATTTACTCGGGGTTATCATTGTTTTTAAGGGTTTTCTGTGCACTGGGGGAGGGGTGAACTTTGGGGGCAGATGAGTCTTTGTGCCCTGGGGTAATTGTTTATCACGAGTCAATGGAGATTTTTGGATTACATACTGCTGCGTCGTCAGCCATTTTCGATGGATAAAACTCCCACTCTGACATGACCTGTCCAATAAGGGAGGAGGTGGTGGGAGTTGGTGAATGGAGGGGAAATTCAGGGGGGAGGTATCTCGTGGACAGCTGGGGAATTTTTGAAATTGTCTGACAGCTGGTTATAGGGGCTGGGAGGTTATCGACTGAAGAAGGAAACTTTATTTTCATTCGACTTTGAAAAAAATTGTTTTATTATTGTATTTATTTATTTATTATTTGTTCTCGTGAAATTGATAGTTCTTCAATCTAAGTAAATAATTATATAACATTTATTTGAAATAATAATAATAATAATATTTAATTGGCATTTTTTTACGCGTAATTGAAGTTTAATTATTGAAAAAATACAGATAAAAAAATGATTGGAATAATTGAGTCGACAAAACCATAAGAAATTTCTGTATTAAGTATTTATTACATACAAGCATTTCTTTTTTTTACAATGTGGTATTTTCATTTCACATAGACACGATCGATGATTAGTTCTCATTGAACTGTTCTCTCACAACATTTAAAATCATTTTCACGTATCATATTAACACCATGTTATTTAGACTACAGGAAGATTAATTCCGCCACATTTAACCCACGAAAACTGGGGGAACGTTCAACAAAAGGGGGATTATAATTCTCACAATTCTCCATGAACATTTCTGTATTCACAATTTACAATAATGAATTAAATTAATCGAAAAAAGAAAAATAAACTGTTGAAATCCTGAATTAAATTCTACACGACAGTAACATGCTCCCATTATAAAAAGACGTATTGATGCAGATTTTCAATGTTCATTACATGAAGAATAATAAAATAAGATAACAATCGCAACTGCAGAAAACGGAAATAATTTCTCTCTCATTAAATACTTAATCCATGGGAATAACTCCAGGTGTTTATATCACGTGTTACTTTACCATTAATAAATAGCCACTGATTAATCATCAATTATTTTTATTGATTAAAAAAAAAATTACCATTCCGTGAATCATTCTCACATTTTTCATTCTCAATGGATCGCTTTCAAGTGTCACTGAAAGGCCAGTGACTAGGCCGAATATCATAAATCATCCCCGTGAAAATAAAATCATCTAGCAGTGACTATTTTCCAATAATTTCACTCTCACCGATATCTCAACTCACGTGTGCCAACTATTCAATTTCTGCAGTAATAATCATTAACGTAAATGTCGCAGGATACTTGTTTTCTCCGGATGAAGGATAACAGAGCGAGTAATTAAAAATGTTGAATCACTTGACTAGTGAGTGCACGCCCCAAAATAGAGTACGGAAGAAATGATTTTAATTTCACTCATTCGTCCTCCCTGATTGATTTTAAAAAATGGACAATCCTCTGATAATTTTTATAATTTTTACTGTTACAATTGTTTGACGATTGAAAAGAACATGTAATTCTCATAATTATATCCGTACGAATGGGTTTTTGAGAAACTTGTGCAAATGTTTTGTGAAAAAACCGTTTAAAATCTAGAATTTCCTTCTCGCCCTTTAATTAAAATGACAAATGTCGAGTTTGCATACACTGAATCGGATGGAACGAAAGGGGAAATTAATTTAATGACGAATTTGTAACATACACTAGAGTATAGGGTGTTTGCGTAGTGTGTGAGTGTAATATACTTTTTCACTTCTGAATCAAATAATGTTATAAATAGGCGATATCCCATCAATGTTTTTTCTTTTCTTCTAAAAAGTTAGTTTAGTGTTTGTAAGCATTTAATTACTATGACGGGCATAATTTGACGTCTATGTTTGCCACTATAATTATAATTGAAATTAACATTATATATTATTTTACATTTCTCCGGTCTTCCTCTTGTAAATGATCCTGTTAAGGAGAGTTATCATTTTTTTATATTTCTATTCGTAAAGGTTCTTCAAGGGGTTGAGGGTATTCCAGCAGCACCACCCAAGGACACTGCCATCATTCCAATTATCTTTTTCACGGTTATTTGGGTAATCGCCGTCTGTTTATTTACACTCTTCATTCCTCCACTCTTGTCATCGATCAAACTCATTACTCAATATCTCAATCATCATTTTTACCATTATAATCGTCAGGGATACCTAACGTTTGCCAGGGGCAAACTGGTAATTATTCCATCGGTATTTATCTCTTCATTCTTCATCATCAAAGTATTTTTTTAATTATAACTTTTATGATAGAAGATCTGGAACAAATTGGAAATTAAATCATAATAAATTAAATTAATGGGAGGGAATTTAATTCATTGAAGAATTCAGTGGGCACCTGCTGGAGATTTATTATTCAAAAACTCATTTTGAGGGGATCCAAGTTCAAACTCTCCCCTATATTTGCACATCAAGTTTCAGAACTTGAACTGAAAATCAGTGGCGAAGAGGTAAAGAGCAAAATTTCCCCATCTATAATACAACATAATAATAAAACAAGTTTTTATACTTTACTTATTTTCTACCAAAATACTATGAATTTAAATCGTGAGAAAGTGATTAAAACCTGAGTTAAATGAAAATATATATTCATATTTAACTGTTTAAACAAGAACTCGGAAATTATTTCATAGACCAATTATTCTAATTATTTTATTCTGGAAATATAAAGATTATTTCAGAAGTTGTAACATCTTAGATATTCCAACGTTTGCCCATTGAATTCATTCACTCGAGATTGTTCCATGCTCATTACCTGGTAATTGATTATTATCTTGTGTCTTGTTGTTGGTGAAATTATCCTGGAACGGATTAGTGTTGGCATTTGTCGCTGCAGGCACAAAGGGGTTGACCATGGGAGTAAAGGGCATAGCCCCTGGATTTAAATTTGAGTTGAGGGAATCCTCGTTGGATAGATTAGTTGACATCTCCAGTATCGGACCCTTATTGCTATTACTCAGTGTATCAAACTCTGATAGGTCTAACAGGTTGTTCGTGACGTTGTTTTGTTTTCTATAAAATCCCCAAAATCATAAAGTAAACTAAAAAAATTAAACAAGCATCTAAACTACACCTCTAATTCAATCCTAAATGCTCTCATTAATCATCTCAACAATTATTCTTGACGATGAGTACACGGCAAAAGTAGGCAGTAAATAGACACGACTACGATGATAAATAATCATCAACAGCACAGATGAATTTTTTTATTAAATAAAACAACAGTGATTCCAAACTGAAAATAAAAGTAAAAGAGAGCATGCAAAGTTACTCAGCACTAGACTGAAATTTAATGAAGAATGAAGATATTTAATCAATTAAATGAAATATGTGACAGTAAGGAACGATCGGCTGTGAGTTTAGCAAATGGAATTATCGAATTGGAGTTCGATTAAACAATTTATATGGATTTCCTCTTTGCTGAACTCTCAATGAAATTATGTACAATCTCCATGATGATTAATTTTTGTTTATACTATTTAACTGACTTTACATTATGTACATTAAAAAATATAAGACTGAAACTTCCTCGGAGTATTAAGAGTTGCTCATGTTTAAATACCATAAGTATCATTTCTCCATTAACGCCTACATCACTCTTTATTGCGACATAAATCTTGATTTTTAACAAGGCTAAATAGACGCGCATTGTTTATCGGTGTTAGCATCAATAGTTTACAGATGGTTAGAAGCAATTTCGACCTATCATCCTAGCAACAGTGATAACACTTGATATTCTGAGATAAAAGAATTCTATCTCAAGAAGAAAATCATTATAATTCGATGTCCCTTTTTTTAAATTAATTATTCCCTTAAAAAAATCATTTTCACTTCACTTAAACGTAATGTATACGTGAGAATTAAACGATAAATCTAGTATTATGAAAAAAATTTCGGAAGAACGGTACATATGCCCTTTTGTTTTTGGTACCTGATTTTTACTGCAGGGGATAAAAAAATTCTGAAAGCAAAAGTTTTACATTTTGAACGCTTTTGGATCCAAAGAGGATTTTCCAAAAAAATCGTTTTTTAAAATCCAATGCATAAAGTAATAGAAACTAGAACATCATTTGATTATTGTAAGAGAAAGAGTTCTCGAAGTAAATGGAAACACCGCTTATTCCTAGAATCTTTCCCGTAAGTGATTTTCCCATTGAAATAATAATTCTTTTTTCTCTCGATTCCCTGTTGAATATCAGTTACAAAATATATGTGTACAGTAGAATCCCGTTATAGTCGTTCTCGTTATTGTGGCATCTCTCCTCAATTTCTTTTTTCGGGTACCATTCAGTTCCCGGACTCCACTCCGGGCTACAAGATGTAAACAATCTATATTGTTTCATCTTTATGCCGGTGAGGAATTGAATTCCGTGGAAAGTAAACCGAAAGATTAATTTCCCTCGTATTTGAATTTGCTATGAGAAAAATTCAGTTTACGGTCGGAGCGAACACGTGGTAGTTATAGCCTCCATTCATGCGACTACAACGAGAGTCCACTGTAATTGATTTTAATATAATACACAATGACATAAATGTGATTCAACAATTATTATCCATCAATTAATGCACACAGCAGTCAATTCGCAGACTTTAATTATCGACCGATATATCCGTTAATCCAATTATTTACTCTGACTACTTTTGCAATGTACAGTACATAACAGTGATAATGTCACTGAGCAACATTTTTATCAGGCAGTATCTGTTTTTTTTTTTAAATCGTTATCGATAATTCAATAATAAATAAATTGCATACATCATTATGTGACAATCAAGCGGACGAATACAAACAGCACTTTAATGATTTCAATAGTAGAAACATTCTATCCCTCAAGCATCTCCAACAAATCAACTTTAATCCTGAATTTTTCCTGGATTTTAACCTCCAGTGAACTAGATTACGATGTGCTGTATTCTCGAATAATTAATCAGCAATAGAAATTGTAATGTCGTAATCAATCGTACGACAACAGATTTCGTTAATATTGGTTTGATTGAAATTTGAATTTATAGATTTTAGATAAATTGGCGTAATTATCATTGCATCGATGATTTGATATTAATCATATTATTGAAGTGATGATCGTAAAGAAAAATCGTGCGACGAAATCATCATTCCGGTGATTTTTTTATTATAAAATAAATGATAAGTTTTCGATTTATGCATTCGTTTGATCTCACTTTCTCTTGATTGTTCATACTTACACAGTTGCATTGTCGAGTGTGATTTGACTGTTGATGCCATTTCCATGATTCGTATGATGTCCATTTAATTCACCCTCGTTGCCCTGGTTATTTTCAAGCAGAGCTTTGTTAATATCGTTTATGCCATTGCTGTGCGTTGTACCATTACGCACAATGTCTGTGGAGATATTGTTTCCGGGATGATTATCCTGCTGCTCAGCATTTATTAATTGTTGAGTAGCTTCAGAGATTAGACTCGCCGTCATAACATCCTCTGCTTTGTTTCCCGGCATTGGCTTGCACTCCTCACTTGGGCTGTCATCTTTTGATTTGTCATCTCCGTTGTCACCCTGAAAGCATTTATCAGCTACATTTTCTATTTATTCCATTGATAATAACGATCATTTGTTCTTCATTTCTTTTAAAACAATGGGAAAGTTTATTTATTTAATAACTATTCACGTATCATCATTCCTCATATTTCCCCAATTAAATAAATCATGTTTATTATTTAATTGTTTCTTTGAATTTTTAGTTCTCAATTGATTATTTGAAATGGAGAAATTTTGAACGTACAGTAGAATCTCCTTAATTCAAAATAAAAGAGTTGAAGAGTACATGAAAATATTCAATGAAAAAAAAATCACTGTCATGCTGGGAGAATGATTTCAAACTGAATTTAATAAGATGCGTAATGAATTCACCTTTGTTGGCGTATTAGCTTGATTATTTCCACCTCGAGTGCGTTTCATAATAGCCTCGACTCGTTTACGTCTAGCAATACGCTCCTCTTCCTCCTTTTTCAGTCGCTCAACCATCTCCAGCCGTTGTCTAGAAAAAATAAAGTAAATGAGAGATTCAGGAATAAAAGAGCCATTAACATCACTACAATAAACAGATTAAATTCAAGTTGATCGGTGAGTGCGTACTTCTCAGCTTCCTCCCTCGCTTTGCGCTCAGCCTCTTCTTTCTCCAGTTTTTGTCTAGCTTCCTCTTCACGTCGTTTTCTGTCCTCTTCCTCACGGCGTTTAGCATCCTCAATTGCCAGTTGCAGCCTTTGTTCCTCGGCTTCACGAGCTTCACTAGCCAGACGGAGAGTTTCCTCCTCCAGGCGACGCTGTTCCTCTTCCTCGGCGCGTTGTCTCTCCATTTCTAGACGCTCCTCTTCCTCCTGCCGACGAAAAAATAATTGCACAATTTCCGCATCCACAAAAGAGCTTTTCCCATTATCGACAATAATTATTACAATTATTATAAACATAATTCATATCTAATCAGAATTGTCTGAATCGATTACAAAAAATTACAGCATTATTCTGCTGCTCTCTTCGTATAAAAAAAAATATTTATAATTGAGGTGCAACTGCAACTGCTGGAAATGAGAGAACTATGTAATAGTGTAGATATTAAAAAAAATTAATTTAATTATTTTCCTGTTCCCGACTTTAATTGAGACATTTGTGCAGATGAGATATAAGAGTTTGAAAAATTTATCTGCGTAACCTTAATTTGCTCTAGAGCCCATAAAATAGTTAATTAACTCGAGACAATGAAGATTACATACCAAACGTTGTCGTTCGAGTTCAGCCTCTCTCTCGGCCTGTTCCCTGGCGAGTCTCCTGCGCTCAGCAAGTGCTGCCTTGGCCTCTTCCTCAGTGGTAATCCGGATTTTAGCAATCATCGAAGCAGACATATCAACAATCTCCTCGACATCGCCCTCGGGCTTGACCTCCGGCTCCGGGGAGGATTTTTTCTCAGCAATTTCCTCCTTCGGTGTCAACGAAGATAGTTCCTGAGTGGACTGCACCACTGGGATTGCCTCAACCGAAGAAACACTCACCACCATGGGATTATTTGTCTCAACGATATCCTCACATTTTTCACTGCCCTGATCTATCTTCTCCTCTTGCTTCTCCTCAGCTTTAATTTCTTTCACTTCTTTACTATCGTTTTTTATTATCTCAGTGGTATTCTGACGTATGAGGGGCGGCTGTTCGGTGCCAGGACTCTGGAGAGGGGTGGCTTTCGGTGTGACACGTGGTGATGCTTTTGCACTCTTTATCAATCTATCACTTGGCTTCCTGGGGGCCTCTGTACTTGATCTAGGTGTTGAGGGTTTCTTTGGAGTCGTGTGAACCTTTGGCAGTGGGGGCTTTGAGTCCTTCGTCGCACCCTTTACTTCACCCAAATCTGGAATTTTTCGGGATTAATTTAAAAATTCAAGGGGAGTCTCGTTGAATATCGTGAGATGAGGATGGAGAAATTTATTCAGTTTTTTATTCAATTCAATGAGTCCAGTGGAATCATCATCAAAATTAATCGAGTTCTTAAAATACAATAAATGATCAATTCCATTGAATTTATTTCATCCATCATCATGTAATATTCAAAACCCAGTAACGCAATGACTCCTCATTTGTATTTACATGTGCAATAGCGGAATAAAGAAATATAAAGCAAACCAAGAATAGATTTAAAAAATGGATTAAATAAAATATTAAAAAATAGAAAAAAAAATTAGCAGAGCTGGAGTTTGAGTGAAAAAAATAACGAGTAGTTGTGATAAAAATTGCCATCTCGTGTAATGAATTATGTTCAGTTCTATTCAGTTCTGTTCTGTGCTGTTCTGTGGCGATTCTCCACCTGGATTCGACTGAATAAATTCAGTAGCGAAGTGGTAAAATTGTTACGGTTTTTCCTAATTATAAACTATCAAAAGATAACATCTGCTGACAGCCTTATAATTTCATATAATATTTTTTTGTATTTCCATCTCCAGTAATTTTCGAAATTCATAGAAATCGATGACGGGTACGAGCTAGTGCTTGGAATTCAATTTGTCTCGTTTTACCACTCCAGTACAGAATTAAAAATGGTGTTTTTCGTTTTAAAAATAGATCGATGCTCACTGTTTCTCTCTGTGACTGTAACACCAGTTCCAGCAATAGATGCAGGTCGTGGACGTCGTGGTGTAGATGTTCGTGGACGTAGATTGACGTTGCTGCTGGCCACGCTGCTGCCACTCTGTTGACTCATGGAGCTGTGGGGTCTCGATGGACTGTTGGGCGTCACCTCACCACTACGTACACCTGAGTATCCATTGCAATTCCACCGTAAAGAGATATATACATTTTTTTTTTACGTAATTTATGCTTTTTTAATGGTACTTTTTATCATCTTCAGTGTTACATACGCCATTTAACAACAGATCATTTAACTTGATTTCTAACTCTCTAAATTTCGTTTTTGCGTGAAAGTTTTTGCATTCATTATTTCTGTAAAAAAACACCCGCCACCAGCTGTCGGTGCTATTGATTATTGTGTTGGTTGTTGTCGAATTAATTGGCAAAATTAAAAGAGGTAACGGAAATTATATAACTTGTTGGTATTTCTTTGAAATCAGGAGAATCATTAAAAAATTATTATTAAATTATATTAAATGAAGGAAGAATTTGTTTTGGTCATTGCACATTAAAATACAAGTTTATATAATTTCTTTCTCGTTGAGGTTTTTTTTTAATAGTTTGTGGTCACCTTACCGAATTGTTTGTCGTTATTTACCGTGAGGATCCCCTCCACCTTCGGTACATGGGAAAGCGTCTTCGTGGGTAAGATATATTGATGGCGATGTGAGCTTTGTTAATCAATGATCAATAGAAAATGTCAGAGAGAATAATTTAGGAGCAAAAGCTAAAGGTAACAGATACATTTGCTCTTTGATATAATTATCAAGGAATATCTCCGAATTTAACTGAAATTATTCTCAGAACTTCGGAGCTTGTCTACTGTTATTACATTATCTTGTTATCCTTTACCTTTTGATTACTGAATTAATTATATTCGGTAGTTATTATTAGCAAATTAGCAATGTAAGTAAATATTGAAGATTAATATCGCGGAATATTCAAAATTGTTAGTTTTGAATTTAGTGGTGAGCGATTTTTATTTAGTCTGAATAGTTGAGTTATCTGGAAAAACCTTTGCAATAATTTGAATAAAAATAAAAGATTTGGAATAAATAAATAAATTGAACTTTTTTCAGAGTTTTGTGTAGGACCCGGAAAAAGTTATCATGAACGTTGAATGGATCTTTTTACGTTCGATTTTTCTCACTCTATCATTGTCCTACGAAATTTCTGGGTAATCTCACCGGAAAATTCCCTGAGCTCATTAACTTCCCCACTGAATTGTAAATAATCATTGATTAATATCAGCTCACTCGCGTTCAAATAAAATTCATGCTCAAGTACTTGCGTACCCAACTCCTCAGCATTATTCAAATATATACAATTAGCTATTAAAAATCAACGCTAAAAATTAATTGAAGCAATTCACATCGACAAAATGACGTCTCTAGCGTGGAATGCGGTAGGAAATTATCTCTGAGCTAAGGATATCCAGACAATTTTGGAATTTTAAAAAATTGCACTTGAAATTTCAAAATTTCAAGTGGAACAAAACTTGAATTTTGTTTGACAACAAAGTCGCGTGGGATTTCTGAATTGACGAATTCCCTGATTCGTCAGTGAAAAATCTGCATCTGTAATTCTCAACACTAACAATAATCGCCAGCCATAATTTTCTTGATAAATTAAAAAAAAAATGTGAAACTGAGTGACGGCTTTAACTCGAAATTGAATTAAAACTCATACAATCGATAATTCACATGCTTGAGTGCCTCGAATTTCGAGAAATTTTGATTAATGTAATATGTTTGAAAAGATAAGGGTTGTTGGATATCCTTAAGATAAAGCGTTCTATAAAATCGAAGAGTTGAATTCACAAAGAGCATGCCCTTACCTTGATGCTGCTGGTGCATCTGTTCCCTGGCCTTTCTCCTCAATTTTTCAGCTCTTGTCGGCCTAAGTAATGGTACAGCACCTGGTAATGTGCCCATGCTACGGGAATTATCGGTTCTTTTGAGGGTTTTGGAACCGGGCGCAGCCAAATGCGACATGCTTCGACTCATGCTGCTTGCGCCCAAATTCTGTCCCCCATTCTGACGCTGCTCATTAAGAGTGCTGAGCTCATTAATGCGTGGCTTCCGTGGCTGTGAAAGCTGATCCAGTCTCGACATTGAGTAAGTCCTACCTGGTGAACGTGTGAACGCCTTAGCACTTGAACTACGGGATGACATCGCTCCGTCCCGAGGAGACGGTATCGTTGGCATCAGATCAGTTCTTCGTCGATTAACACGCAGATAAACTGAGCTTGGGCTACCCGATGTTCCATCGTTATCATCACCTGAAAATTTTTCCCCTTGAATACAGACAACATCTACAGCCAGTGCAGCAAAACGTCAACAACTCCCTAGAGAACGCAATAAAATTTTAACAATTGCTATTCAACTATTCACTGGTTATCACTGACAAGGACAAACATAGGGGTTTTTTAATGACACGTCTTCAGAGATTGGTGGAAAAAGAGGAGCACAGAAAATTTTTTTATTGAGTTAGGATAAATTCTGCTGTCAATTTTTCTTCGTGTACTGTGAGATTAGAAGTTGCAAGAAGTTACGAGTGAGATTTTTCATACGTCGAAGATTGATTTCCTTCATTAAAAAATATATTTAAAAATATCTATAATATTAAAATTGTAAATATAATAGAACGATCTCTCTCACAATTAAAAATAAAAACAATTAAATAAACTAGAAAAGAATGAAACAATTATTCTGCCCAGATTTTTCCAATAATGATAAATGAACAGCTAAAATTTATGTCTCGAATTATTAAAAAAACTTTAAGGGTCAGTGATTCAAACAAATGACTTATATAATATAATCAATAATTTGTTTGCCCTAATTATTCATTTTTAGATAGTCTCAATTAATCTTCAACGTCTGAGAAATTCCACTTGAATGACCAGCAACTTGAAAAACTCGTGTTGACGCCAACACGATGAAGAGGTGATTGAAGATTCTCTCAAGGGTATGAGGATTAGACAAACACTGTTGTGGCGAAGTTCGATGTAATGTTCTCATTGTCTAGGGTACAAAAGCCATGTGGAATAGTGAACAAGTTTTGGGTAGACAGCGGTACAAACTTCATCGGCATGCTTAAGCAGGCAAACTCGTTTGCTGTATACCAACAAAAAGAAATACGAAACGAGTAAAAAAATTTTATGATTTGTGACTATTCTTCGTGTACACTCCGGAATAAACAGCTGACAGTAGCGATGATACATGCGATGTTGTGTAATGCAGTATGCAACATACGTAATGAGCGTGAAAAAATGCTAACGAGTATTGTATAGCCATTCGACAAGTCATTCCGGCCTATTTAAGACAAAAACAAGAGCGATCGCTGGGAATTATTGATGGATACACTGAGAATATTTTTTTTAACGAATATTCCTTTACTTGAGATAAGTATTTCAGTAATGATAGTAATTACCATTGAGAAATAATCGTACGTACATTTCAGTAATTTCTGAAAACTGACACCGAGGATTTGGCCAAAAATATAATTTATCTTGCTTCATTAATTCGCAGAATTATTGGAAAATTTCATACAAAATGTAGCTATCGTTATGGGAACTTAGCGGGAAATCTTTGGAAATTTCTTGACTGGAAATGTGCAGTAGTGACAGCCAAGACGTCTGCAAAAAATACTTGTCTCTAGTATCTGTATATTCGAAAGAAATCATTTTTTTTCTCAGTGTATAATCCGTCACGGAAAATTACGCGAAAACGGAAAATTTCCGTAATCCTGTTCTTGATGACAACTTATTTCTCTGGATTAAGCACGTAATTGATGATTGCGCAAAAAAGGGATTTATTAGAAAATCACTCCTTTCTGAGTTGACAGGTATTTTTGGTAAATACTGGAATTGATAAAAAATGGAGTTATAATTGTGTATCAATCAGGTTTCGTCCCAGGATTACGGAACTTTCGTGTCGTTCTCAGCGATTTTTTTCTCTCCGTGGAGTGTGATAATTGTGATGCCCCGGGATGCAGAACTCCTCGATAATTATCGTTATCGAGCACTCACCGGTGGCCGGCCGTTGTACGGTAGCACGTCTAGTATCACAATCCGATTTATCATCGATGGCAAAGATGTCAGTTGTGGGAGGCAGCGATAGGCTGGCCCTTTTATTTTTTGCATGAGTTAAAGAAGGATCGGGACTAGAATTCCAATTGAATACCTCATACATTGACGAGGACATTCTCATATCTGCAAAAAAATTTAACCAACCAAATAATGATACACGGAGAAAATTAATTCATCAAAATTACCATGAAAATTGCGTTAAAATTGCGTTACGAAAATCGCAAAGAGGTAAGCGATTGCCTTTGAAAAAAATTCTATGTAATAAAATCGGTGGAAATCGCGAATAAAAACGATGGATTCCATTAAAAAATTTAGCGCAAGTCACAATATCAATTTTGGGACAATTCTAGCGCCTTCGATTAACTATTTACTAGAATATATAAACCCGCACGCCTCCCAACAAAGAAGATTACATCAAAACAAATAATTCTTGAATTAATTAGATTAATTAACCGAAAAAAATGATGATAAGATTTTTGTCGCTACGCGAGTTGTCACGCAATTTTTCCAAAACTTTTTTCTCCGTGTACTTTTTTGTGCCGCTCAATTCTCCTGACTCGGAGTTATTCTTCGAATTTTCTGTGGGTCATGACTGAAACATGATGTGAAAACGTGTGATATGTGCATCAATGCAACTAAGAAAGCCACCGAAACCATTCTGCGTGAACTTCGAGGCGTGAGCACAAGAAGAATCACATAATTTTATTGACAGCGTTGAGGAATTAAGTCACTGTTAACTGAAAGAAAATTAACGATAATGGAAACACATGGGGACAATCAGATCTTGAGACACAAGATTTTGTATTCTGTCATGCGAATGTTCTAGACTGGGGAATTTCAGGATTCTCGTGTTGTCACTCAGGAATAAATTGATTTTCCCATTAATATTGTTCTTTCGACTTGCTTCAAGAAATTATTTAGTATTTAAAAATTATCAGACATTTGAATGTACGAGGAAAGAATGAATGAGAATTTATTGATGAAAAAAATGTATTCTCTTGTTTCGAGAATTAATTTATTGGAACAAGAGAATAATATTTTGATGGGAAATCCTTTTTCTGACAGTGTGGGTAGGTGATTGTGAAGGTCGAGAACACTGAGCCGAATTTATGAGAGTTCCGAGGTAATGGCGATGTCAATGTTCGAGGAGTGAAGTGATAAATCAGGATGTAAGAATTTGATTTTATACGAAATGAAATTATGATAAATCCTAAAAAAATGAGACAGAACTAAAATAGTCTAGGCATTTCCGAGTCTCTTCGATTAATTTTAAAATATTTTCCCTCTGGAAGATCCCCCAAAAAATATTGAACAGTGCAACTGACCACGAGTAATACTAATCCGTAAATATATAAATCACAGAATTAAGGACTGACAAATAACTAGCAAAACTCCAAGCTCTACCATTGATAGATAGTCATACCTGTGTTGAAGCCTGAAAATGTCTCACCAACAGCGTTGAAATAGCGTAATATCAATAACAATAACGAATTGAACATAATTAACATCCGACCTGAGTAATCGGCGAAATTCGGCCCAGGCTGCGACCTCCGAGACAAAAAAAAAACATTTAAATAAAACAATGAAAGACCTACCTTCACCAGGCTTGCGATCAAGACCACCAGCCGAAGTGGCACGTTTCTTGCTACCATCGAGTTCTCGTTCAGATGATCGCCTGGTGAGTGGTTGTGCTGCTGGAAACATCATGACATTTGTCGTCGATGTAGCCCTGCGGGTGCCCCAGAATGACGAACCACCGGTATCCGCTGGTTCCAACATACGTGGGGTTGAACTACCAAATGCAAACACAATATGCGATCTCTCGTTCTTCTTCTTCGCCTCGATCCGAGCCTCGCGTTCCTGATTCTTTCGAAGTATCGCTTCTCTCCGTTCTCGTTCTGCCTCCCATATCAGACGCTTCCTCTCCTCCACTTGGGTCCGTCTAAAAATCAATCAATTCAATTCATGAAATAATCATTAATTAATCTAATAACTCATAACAAACCATTGCTAACAAGTGAAATTGATATAGACCTTAATTCCTGATATCAATATCCATTCATTGATTAATCAGCTATTCATTTCCAAATTATGTGAGTAAAGTCTTTTTATTGAATGAATAATCAAAATGAACTATAACTATAATTAAAAGTTTTAATTATAGTTTTATTTAAAACCTAATGAAGATTGTCTGAGGGTTCTACAGGTGGAGAATCCGAATAATATTTTTCGATCTAAATAATTGTTTCAATGTATTCATCCATAACGTGAGAAGAGAAAAATATTTTCGAGCTGATGATTGGAAGATGGGGTGAACGGTATAAAATGATGATTCCTTTAATTTACCTATCCATGTCCCTCGACCTCAGCTCATCAATGCGTCTCCTTCTCTCCTCCTCCCTCTGCTCCCTGAACCTCTGGGCAGCAAGTGCCTGATTCCTGAGCTCCTCGAGTTTTCTCTGTCTCTCTTCATTCTGCCTCTCCCTCACCAGCTTCACCCTGTCTAGGTCCTTTGCACTCCCCGTGGACTCTCGTCCTGCAACAATTGTTCCTTCATTTGCCTCGACCAAACAATCTTCAGTGTTAGATAACAGTATCATGTGCTTGGACTTCTGACATTGTGTGAACACGTGAGAGGAGAAACGAGTGGGTCAGGAGAGATAGACTGTTTAAAGTCATTCTTGTGAAATTTAAATGAAGCAGAAATTAGCAGAGAGGTGTGAATTACACATTGGGGACAATGAAAAATGTAACTCGCACTGTTCAACAAATTTTTCTTCATCTCCATCTTCATCTCCAGGGCTAAATCTCAGATGTTGAGAAATTGAGAATTAATGACTTTTTATTTTTAAAGCTTCTCGAAATGTCAATTCCACTCGTCGAAATTTATGAGTGCCTTTTTGTTATTATAATGAGATTTAATTTTCGAAAAACGCCGAAAAAATTTTGAACAGTGTAGTTTGGTTCATAAATGTGATACCTTGTTTCTCATTGGGATGATCACCATCTAGGGAGTCTTCGTCGTAGAGACTGCGACGCTTGGAATCTGTCGAGAATATAAATCATATTGCAATGACATGATGATGTGTGAAAGGAGAAAAATCCGAGTGATTTTCGTAGTGAAGTGAAGAAAACAGGTCGATTTTCGTGGTTTAAACGCTTGCGGTTTAAATCGGAAAATCGACTCAACGATTCACCATTCATCTACTAATACTTAAAAATTATCTCAATAAAATCTGAAATTTGATTAATGCTGTAAAAACTGGATGATGAGAGTATTAATTAAGGGCTGCATCAGGGGATGAATTCGCACCGAGAAAAGAAAATTATTTTCTTAAATTTCTTTGCTAACCAGTAAAATATATTTGATATCAGTATATCTTGTGGTATTTATACAGATTTACTGGTGGGAATTAAATATATTTATCAAATTTTTCTTTTCATCAGTGCATAGGTCCATGCAGGAATAAATTAACAAAGACAAACTAAAGTTTTCACTCAAAGTCATAAGTTCTATTTGCAATCAATTCCCTGGAGTTGATCCTGTGATGTATACGTTTAATTATCCCGGCGGTTTCTTCGCAATCAAAATGGATTAGTGATAAATCCAGAGGCCAACAGACATCCATTAATTAAATTTACTCTGTTGTTCACAGGTTTGCAGAATAAATATTCGTGTTTTCATTTAACTCTGTTATTTATCACTGACAACTCATCGCCATGCATAAACAAATCGTCATGCCCTGTATTTTTACCTGTCCAATTGATAGATTCATCCTCACCACCGACATTAGCAAACCAATGCATCGTTTGCTCTGGGGAGGAAATTGAAAATCCACGAGTTAAATTATAATCAAACTCATTTCCCAACGACTAGATTTCTGAGTGAGACGACACGTAATTGCAATTAGTTTGGGTGCATGACTCGGTGAGGGCATTGTTTCCACTCGGTGATTGGGAGTGTCAGGGATAAAATGTGAATTGAAACCGATCGAGTGTTCTCCACTTCTACTAGCTCTCGAGGATGGGTTGTTCCTTGGGCAATAATTGGAGCCCTCGTTAGTGTCATCAACAAGTAATTGACCAATTGAACAATGACTCGGCAAGAATTTCGCAGGAATTCAAGTTGCAAAATGTGCACATAGAGAAAATATTATTTATCCTAATTTCCCAATTTTTTTTTAATGGGAGACTTCATGAAGAGATGAATGTTATTTTCTGGTGATTTTTTTGTAGACTTCGCTGGTTTCAACAATTCTGCTGAGGATTCATGGGTTTATTGACGATTTCTCCTGACAATTGATGAGAACGGTGAAAAACTGAATCGAAATTGGATAGAAAGGGATGAAATCCCCCGTCGAGTGAAAATGGGATTTATATTCCGATAAATATGCATGTGAGAGCGATTGGCGATCTCGAAGATTGAATTAGACCAGAGGTGATGTCTCGTCACTGTCCGGAGGGCTGTAATCAGGGGAATGTCAAGCCCAAAGCCATTTGCCATGCCAATTGAGAAAATTTGATTTTCCACGGGTGGCAGAACGAGACTGGGGCTAGCAAACGGGCTTTATTTCCGGGTCTCATTAAAAGGTCCGAGGCATTGAATTTTCTATAAATGCCTTGAGATTAATTATTTATTACTCAAGGATCGCATTCCATCATCCTGACATTAATTAACAAGTCAACCAAACCCGTAACCAATTGCCATAAATTTTCCATCGTGTGTCAAAAAAAGTGTTAATATATAGAAAATAAAATATTTCGATAAATATGTCTCCACATCGATGTTATGACTTGGTAATTCGTGAATAACGAGGTAAAACACTGAATGTTATTGACCTTGTGAGTGAAATTTCAAGAAATTTCCGATAGACTTGAAAAGATATATGACAAAATGTAATGTTGCAGGCTCGACCCTCTTCAAGCCACTCGATTATCCTCAGAACTATCCCAACTCGATTGAAGATATTTAATATTCAAATTAGCCTGTTGGTAATTCCTTTGAACTCTGAAATATTCTCTCCGAGTATATTCCACTCTCAAAGGATTCTCAATTGACGGAAAAGTCGACTGAGGTAGAGAAAAAATTCTCCAACTTTTCCGTCACCGGCATTCTCTTTATTTTATTTCCCTCGGAGGCAGTCTGAAATCCGTTATTTTGCGGTGCCACTGGAACCGAAGATGCATGATGCTGTGAGTAAGTCAAGTGGGCGATGTGGGCTTCGAGGAAAGTGGAGAAAAACCTAGGAGAAAATGGAGTGAGAGTTAGAGAGAAAAAAAAAGTGCTTTTGCTCCAGCAAAAGCTGATGATAGAGGGCCCTTATTCCATTGTGATACCGACCCACTTTCCAACACCCACAACCAGCAAATTAACTAACACAACGCGGACCAGTGGAAATGAGGGTTTGCTTAAGCTCGCGCTTTATTTTCTTTTTATTATAGTTTTCCATGCTTTGTTGCTAAATTTCTGAATGAATTCAAGCTCAAGAGAACTCCATTTCCCCGAGGAAACGCTGAATTGAAAACAAATTGTAATTGAGATTTGTTCTTTCAAATTTTTCTAGAGAAAGATATAAAAATCGAAATAGTCGATAAAATTGGGGAATAATAATAATTATGATTATTATTATTATGTTAATTTTTTAATTTGAATGACTGAAAAAAAACGTTTCATTATTTATTCTTGGATAATTCCTGTATCATCGCCGTGAAATCTCTGACAAAATGGAAGAAATAAATATAATGGGTCGAGTACTATCGATGGAGAGATACGATTGCACTGGTCATTCTTTTCAGCGATGTCTCGATAGCCACGAGGAAAATATATCTGGCAGCATCTGGCGATGGCGTTTATTCCACTTTTTTATCCGAGCTCGATCGAATCGCTATCTCGAGACCACCATTCAGTGGTCGTCATCGGAATCCCTCCAAGGGATCCACCTTTTTCTTATTTTTCTTTTATTCTAGGTAACTGTTGAGATGGGATCGAGGAACCAATAGATTGGTTTTATTCACTGGAGATCCCTGCCATTAGAAAAATTGGTGTTTGAATTGGTGTGAACACACGCAGATTTTCCACACCAGGAATTTTTATTTTCGCCAAAAGAATTTCTCCCAGATCGGAGAATAATTTGATGTTGGAAAGATTGGAGGGAATCACTTGAAGGGAAAGGGATTGATCTCTTATTAGAGCAGAGAAATAATTAAAAAATTAATTTTGATGACAACTGAGTGATTTTTTTTTTCAATTTTGAATTAAATCTTTCTGTTCCTTCAATAGCTCCACATTCAGCTCTTCATCTTCTTCGGGGAGACGAGCACTCCTGAGAAGAAAAATCCAAGGAATCGAATTGGAGTTCTTTCTCCAAGAGGTTCGACCCATTCAATCCTTTCAGTGTCTGGTTGTCTGTAAATTTAATTTGCCAGGAAATCGCCACCCAGCGAAGGACTGCCACTCGAAATCCCAATGGAAATAGAATGAATGCAACACTCACCCCATAAATGACTAAAACTCCATCGAGATGGATAAAAATACTATTACACGAATTATTAATTCCCCTAGAAGTGTTACTTATTTAAACTATGATAATTACTCCAAAATGTTTTCATTGTCTTGCTGACACTGAATTTAATAAAAATGCACATGTAGCTGTGAAAATTCTAACGGAATTTTCCAGGGCATTCGGTAATTCTTCGTAAGGATACGCCATCACTAATTCCCCGAGTATAATTACGAGTATAATTCGGTAATCAGTGAGTTCCATTTACAATTTTATATTTCTCTTCGTGAATGAGAAATTAGAGGGAATTCGTCCTGAATACTTACCCTTCGTGAGAGAGTGGCGATTGTGTGCAGAGCTGGACCTTTGGTTGGTTTCCTCTGGAGCGGCTCCGGCTAGAAATTAATAAAAAAATAACAATAATTAATCAATCGAACACATTCCCAAACAATTGATACGTGCTACGAATTCCCATCCAAACGCCCCATATTAATTATTTTTCTTATATGACATAAATAGTATAGTAATAATAATAGACTTAACATTTGATTTTCAATTTCTTTCTCAATGAACTAAACACTCCATTTAAAATAAATTCGTGATCAATCTTTTATCGTCAATAAATTGGAATCGATCTGATTTGAAGTCTGGATCACACAACGATGAATTTATATTTAGATTTCGCGTTAATTTTCAGAACTCCATCGAAAGAGACGAGACGAGAGTTTTCTATGGAATATTTTACTGATTCCCCCAAGGACTTCGGATTATTCTCGACGGCATCGGTTTATGCGACATCAAGGGGTCCAAGGACTTTGGGAAAATTCACCGGCGAAAGGGGTATTATTCATCTCGATAACGAGAAATCGTTATCGGGTATGTACAGGAATGTCTGGAGGATGTGCAGGCGTGGTTGTAACGATAAAACTGAAAGAGCTGCAGACTCACTGGACAATTGACCATATTGATCGATTAATCGATCGAGACGCCCGGATGGCACACAAGCTTCTGGTCCATTGTACGTTCCAGACATTAAACGCATATTCATCGACTCTTGGAGAATTTCTGGGAAATTTTTACCCATCGGAAAAATTCTAATATAGATTTTCAAAGAAAATTTAATAAATCATCGAATATCACTGCACGGTAATTATTATGTACGGTAATTATTTAACAGATTCAAATCGGCTGATCAGATTTTTTTATTCAATTTTGTAATTAGTGGGGTCTTTTTAATAAATTGCATCTTGATATTTTTAATGAATACAGCCTTATGAACATTTAGTGCACACGGGTGTGAAGCGGATATTGATCGTCAGAAGTGGCACAATAAATTGCCCGGGGAGCTTGAACTTTGACATTTACACAGGGCCAAGTTACATATAATTTGAGTACATACTGTATGTATTTAGGTACATGAATCTACGTGGAGGTAAAAAATCGCAAATGAAGGAACTTCAATTTCGCGGGCACTTGAGGGGAAACTTGTCATTCATTCAGAGACAATTCTTTTCAAAACTTGGGGACATGATAAATTATGAATTCCAAGAGATAGGGACTCCTTCAAAGTACGGAAGAAGATACTTTAATTTTTTAATTTGAGAATATAAATTACATCTAATGATTATTTGTCTTTTTTGTTCTGATTTTTTCCAAAATTTTCGCTGATATTTCCGGTATTTTTTTTTTGCAAATTATGTCGCACCTGTGATTCGAATTGTGAACTCAAATCTTTAGGTCTACATTAATTAAAACTGTAGATTTTAATTTATTTTAATTTTTAATGATTACTTTAGTCGTGGAATGATAGAGGAAAAAAAATTGTGTTGAGTTTTTGAGAAATAACTATGAACCCGCGAAAAATCCCGCAATTTCGGTGGTAACATTTTTTGTAAAGTGAATTGAGAGGTACAAAAATGGTGATTAC
The DNA here is from genome assembly GCF_000806365.1 of Fopius arisanus. Classification (NCBI taxonomy): domain Eukaryota; kingdom Metazoa; phylum Arthropoda; class Insecta; order Hymenoptera; family Braconidae; genus Fopius; species Fopius arisanus. Next base: position 434,621 of record NW_011887745.1, on the reverse strand, counting down.
AAAAATTCGGCCATTTCTAATAGATCTAGAGATATCCCCCGAAGTGTTATCTGCTAAGAAAATCGAGTGGTGATCGCTTCAGCGGGGTTTTGCATTTACATAATTTCAAATGTATTCGAATATATGTCACATATATTCAGAATTTATGTAATTTATATCGAACTTAAATAACAGATTAAACTTTAGCCGGACAAATGAGAATCGGCTATCAATGAGGAAGTTTGAGCTTGAGTACTCGAGGTTTAAACCACATCAAAGCTCTCGTGCAACTGTCCTGGTGATGTTGGACAGTCAAATAAGACCAGTACATAAGGTCAGTACATAACCATGTCCGTATGATCCCTCTATGACCTTCCTTTATCCCTTGTCACCACCGACTGGACAAATACTCTTGGAATTTCGAGGGATAGAAAATTTAAACATCTTCATCATCGAAAAATCCATTTTTCATTTTTCAATCATTCATTCATTTTACATTTTTCAAATTTCCATGAAAATAAATGGTGTGGAAAAAAATGGGAATAATTTTCATGTAAATTTACGGTTGTAATATCAAGTTCAAAATGCGATTGTTAAATTGATTGGAAATGAAAAAAAAATTTACTTGCCGCGTAATTGATTTTTTTTTGGCAAAAGTATGTCGAAACATCTGGACTCCATATAATTGATATGGGGACATAAACAAGACATGAGTAGCTCGTTCACTGAGGCGGGATATATTCGGAATAAACTTTTATTAATCATTAATATCCGAAAAGTTATCAGGAAACTGTCTCCCGAAGAGAATGGAACTGCCATTACGGATGGAAAGTTTCTTGTTCGTCTCTTCTTTTAATGGCCCTCTCAAAACTTTGCTGCTGCTTTTTTCGGTCCCATGAGCTTTTGTCTGAAGATAGTACGCATTATTTTTCCATTCATCAATATTCCAGTAAAATTCGGAATTAATTTTCCTATCCTTTCTACCATAAGTCTCAACAAAATGGGAAAAAATTTTCCACGAGCTAATAGAATTTTAACAAAAAAAATTCTTTTCGCATTATCATTATCGTAGAATAATGGAACCATCTCGCAATTACTGGCTTTTAATTTTAACGATGAAATCTGAAGTTCACGAGTTCCCCAGTGATTTTTCAACCGATGAATAATTGAATATTTCATGTCATCATCAAAAGGTCAACTATTGTTTTGCTCTCGGCCTTTTAAACATCCTTAAATGTCAAAATCCACCGAAAATGGTAAACACCGAGTGCACAGGATTATGATTTATTGAATTGAAGATCAGAGACTAGTGTTTCAAGCAGACAATACCCAGTGATTGCAATTCAGGATTGAGGCAAACTTGAAATTCACTTCCATTGGAGATGTGCAGCATCACGGGCCAAACTTCATGGGAATTTGGATGAGTGCGTTGGGTATTGAGCCACTTGTCAATGCTAGTGAATGGAGAACAATGCATCATACGAAAACCCATCCAATTTCGGATGCAGAGTGCGCTATGAAATCTTTCAGCCACTTGGCACGTGGGAGCAGAAGACGAGTTTCAGGATATCGAGGATATATAGAGAAATTACTTGAGAGCCACTGAAATCCCTCCAATTCACTTCGATCCGAGAAATTTCATAAAATATTTTTCAAAATCCAAAATTCAAATCCTCCATTTTCTTAAACACAGGTTTTAAAAATTACATTTACATGATCTGATTGAATAAATAAATTTATTTATAATTTATATTCCTGATGTTGATTAGAAATAATTATTTATAATTATTTATGCATTTGTATTGCTATCTGGAAGTCAGTGTATTTTTGATTATTTAATTTTATATAAGAAGAATAATAATAACAAATTAATTATTTTTACGTAAAAATTGAATTGCCGTTCACTCAGGAGTCATGAGGGTTTTTTCAGACACTGATAACGCTCATTCATAATAAATGGCACTAAACAAAATTCTCAACAAAATGAAAAATAGTCAACGGCGAACTGAAAAATGCAGTCTCATCAGTAATTGGACAGGTCGGACATCCGCGATTTCTCGGACGTATGAGTACCGACCCGCAGCCTTTTATTTCCCCGACATCCTGTACAGCTGCTTTACAGTCTTTTTTGTTCAAAATCCATTTAGAAACGCCGGTTATCAGTGAAGCTATCCCAGCCCTTTCTGGATCACTGATCCGCAAGGATCGAGCGAAGTTGAAACGATTTAAAGGGGATACCGCGGATTTCGAATGGAGATGAACATTCATATGCAACGCACCTGTCCAGCAATTATTATTACAATTGGTTCAATGAATGGTGATCGAGTGAATGATCAATTGATGAACAATCAGGAGCAACATCTCCTGAAACATTGAATCCAATCTGAGTCAATGCTGAGGAGATTGTCCTGGGTGTGTCTATTGCATTAATAGTTGGAGCACATGACTCCTCTGTAAATGCCAGGTACATGGATTTGCGTAAATAATTCCGACTACCGGGTGCATACTGATGCAGCAATGAGAGTTTAATCGATTCTCAACAGGAATGTTACACTCATCGGTTCTCACTTGAGGTTTTACTCGGTTTTACTTGAGTTACATTCCAGTGAATATGTACTTACCACGAGACAATTTTTAAACTCAATGTAGGGATGAAGGGATGAGGGTGGATATATGTGGCGAGAACAACCACCAAGTTCCTCTGGGCCACTTGGATTCCAGGATGCCACGACGATGCTCAGCCATCCTCCAACTTGCTCCACTGTAGAATTTCATTACACGTAAATTCATGTAAAATCTATGCAGCCGACGTAATCCCTCGGTGAGAGGACCTTCTCCATTTCTCCGAGAATTACAGCTCAAAAAATCACCACGCAGAGCCGAATTTCCAGTACAATTTCCCCTTCAGCAATTCGCTTGATTAAAATTGTGCGAACAGTTGTGATTTTTTCTGAGAGTCATGCCATTTCTACTCCGATTCTCCATTTAAAATTTTCATAAATGAATTTTTACGGGAAAAAATAGTTCTGTCAATGAAATTTATGCCAAACGAATTTGTTGGTGACAGGACGATGAAATGGGGATTTCATGATAAGATCTCGGACAATTACTCGTCTCAAGTGTATTTACTTGACAGAAAAAAATTTTTTCTCGGATTCATGTCGCGGAATGATTAACAGCTAGATGAAAAAGTGCTATGAATACTTGTATGAACGTGTGGGACGCGGAAAACTCGGAGGATTTTAAATCTATGCCAAGGCTGGTGATCCTCAAATTGGCAGACATCCAACTGCTGTCTTCCATTTTCCAAAGTGCCTATCCAAAGATGACTTCACTCTGGATATTTTATACGTAAAACTGTGTCGTTATTAGGGTGTGATAAAGACTGAGTAATCTAGTCCCGATAGATTACCCCTGAAGAAAAAAAAACATTTGACAGAGAAAATTTATTGATCCTTTCAGATTATCCGGAAATATCTGAATTCGTGGATATGATCTTCTGATTTCCGCCCATATTTCGGAAATGAAGGAACATAACGATTTTTTTGTAGAAACATTTTTTATAGAAGAAGATGAGAGCTACAAAAAAGGTATTCATGAAAATATTGTTATTTTCCTTCAATGCCGAGATATCGGCCAAAAACTGGTTGTCGTAGTTTACCACTTCAACAGATTTACGTGTCAACCTGGTGAAAGCGAGGAGAAATGATGAGTCTAGGAAAAAGAGTTCTGGGGATATTCACCTGTAGGAACAAAGAAAGAGGCATCCAGGATTCCGATAATCGCCTCAGGGTTATTCTGTAATATAAACGATCCCTGAATGCTACAACTTCGCGTCTTTTTATTCCCCTCGCTAAAAGTACCAGGACAATTGCCCCGGGGGTTATACAGGAGTGCAGAGGACACCGGATACAGAAAATTTATTCATTTATAAATGAACTAGTGATAGGGCCTCTTTCTGCTATCTGCAACTGGAATCGATAATCGATTTTGGAAAGGGGATTTCAGTGAGTCTCCATGTGTGACTGTTTGGCGTGCAAGTTTTAATTGAAATCGCCAAAAGCTGCATCAGATTTCACTCCAAGCCCTTTGGAAATCCGAGCTTCCATTTTGCGCTTCAGTATTTTCGAGGGTCTCATCTCCTTCTCATTCGAAAATTTATATTCTTTTAGATTTAATTTTCCCACTTCCTTGAATCATTTGTTCCATAAATGAAAAAAACATTCAGTATTCATATTCAATATTATTCAATATTATTCATTAATATTATGAAAACCAATTACAGATTTTTAATTATCAACTCTGAAGAACATGATTTAAAAATCGTTGGATTAATTATGGATTAATTATGCCATTGTCATTAACAATTAATGCTCACATTCGCGAGGCGTGCTTCAATACGCTAATTTGATGAACACACTCATTATGAAAATTCAGGACACCCGAGATTTATTCAATAAACTTTGGGGATTTCATGTGCAACGCGGTCCCTGGAAATGGTGGGGTAAATTCGGAGGACGTTCGGCAACGAGTGAAAATATGAAATGTCAATTTGTGAGAAATTTTTTGGTTGACTGTTTGACAATTCAATTTTTCCCAGTCCAATGGCAAGTGAATTATTGCAATTACACCAACAAGTCATTGTTGTTAACATTCGGACGCATTAAAAATAATGAGCCTCGCAATATGATTGTCATAATTATCATTACGATTGTTGAAATATAATTAATTCTGATGGAACTTGGCGAGATTGAATGTTTTTCTCAGTAATTACTCTCGTAATTACTGAGCAATGGATTTTAACTCCCGAATTAATATGATAGTTTATCGTCCTCTCCGTCGGAGGACTTTGAACCTCTGGATATTTCACTTTCCCTAATCTCCAAGAAATCCTCATCAAGAAAAGACCAGACAATGCGTGCTCATTACACCTCCAGCACATGCAACACGTCCATTACACTATTATTTATGGACAAAATTAATTGACTTTGGCGGATTAAACCGCAAGTGGAAATGTAACAGGCCCGACGGTTTCGGCAATTAATTACTCCTCGTTTTCACCGCATTCCGTAAATTCTAATGTTCAATTAAGGTCACACCATCTAAGAGACTCCTAGGAAGAAACCACCGGCCAGAATCGCACTTTCACATTCATAAAAAAATCCCATAGATATCCCTGTTCCCCTCGTAATCTCTAACCAAAGTTTCCCGAGATACGGGTAAATGACTTGATGAAAAATTGATGAGAAAAATTTATTAATTTTTTCCCAGGACCCCTGAACACCTCTACCGGAGAAAAAAAACTCGAAAAAAATATCTACACGGGCCGGAGAAAGAATCTACCATAAACAAAATTTTCCAATAATCAATAAATGGTTGCCATGAAGAAAGATTAATCGAGTTTACTCGGACGTTCCAGCAGAAAAATAATAAATAATTAATTAATCAATCAAATAATTAATTGGCATAATATTCGTGTGTTTAGATGAACATCTTCATAAAACGACAATGCTCTCAATTCTCCGGGACAATTAAATTAAATACCAAAAATTCTTTTCCAGTATTAACAATTTTTTTCCAGGAATAATTTTTTTTCTCTCTGGTCTCATTAAAGGATGCTCCCCCAACGAAAAGAAAAATGCATGCTTCATCACTGGAATCTCCATGATTGTCGGAAGTAGTTTACGGAAGCACTCCATTATAATCTGAAAGATGACAAATGCTAGAGTCCTCAGGGTAAAATGGAAGGGGTGCGACAGTCTCATTTCCCGGGTTAATTTGGGGAGGCTGAGAAACGCCGACTCAAGCTAAATCCCACCAAAACTCCAGTATGATAAAGACAGATAATTGTTTGGATACTGAGAGGTTGATATTGACCTGAAGAAAATTAGATTTGCGAAGCACTACACGCTATTTCGTCACTCTAGTTCCTCTGACGTGGGTTGTACCTGGCAATCAAGGCCCTTTGAATCTCCCAGAGGCACCAGGGACACCATTCCACCGATTTTGGTTGCAAGTTGCCAATTTCCAACCTCTCCCATCCCCAGTAATTGAACCATAAACGGACAAACTGTAAAATGGCTAATTAAAAAAGGATATTTATAAACAGAGGTATGATTAATTATTCAAAGGCGAGAGGAATTCAATTGAATGACTCGAGTCGAAAATCTCATTTTCCCATTTTCCTGTTGAACTAATCGATTGCTAATTTACAATATCCGAATAATCCGTCAAGTAATTGAACCCACAAATTGCAAGAGTTAATTAAAAGAGGGAATTAATATTCAACAGCTCCACGAGATGAAGAATATGATCAATTATTCAAGGAGAAAAGTGAGTCGAATAAAATTGAATCATTCCGTAGCTGTCGAAATCCATCAACGACTGGTTGCTCAGCAATTCCGAAGTGAATCAGCTGGAGTGGATAGGGATAAGTGTCTGGGAAACTCCTGGGGTTTATTTCCCCCTGGAACAGAATAACTTTTGTTTCCACTATTTTTTATTCACTCCTGCTGAAGTAGGTGGTCCAGTGCGGCTCGACCCAACTTGGCAATTTTCGAGGACAGTTTGGATTTAATTACCAACAAACTCCTGCGAACTGGAAATGGCAACTTGGAGGATCTTGGGGGTGAAAAATAAGGAGTGCGACAGGTTAATTAGAGAAAATAAATCCAACGTTTGTTTATCCTGATTGATTCGAAGCCATGATAAACTAAACATGACGAGAGAAGATGGAGTATCGGCAAATCGATGAAGTATGAATCATCAAGTAATTTAAATCCACCGAATGAGAATAATGGAAATGAAGAGTAAATATTCAACACTGGGATTCATCTGGATCCTAGAATTCGGAATGCATTGATCTCTAATGCATGAAGAATCAGGGAGACTGAGATTCTCACAATCTGATGCAGACAAACTATCAATCCTCGTGGTATGATGACTCCTGCATAATCAGAATTTATATGTAATCCATGGTCTTGGCAAGATCTCGCCCTTCTGAAGTGGAAATCTTGATATTGGGGAGTTCTGGATTGTCAATCGTGATCCTAGTCAGCGATTTCAAACCAACACCTTGAAAATCTAAAAATCTTTCGTTCCTACCTCAAGGACCACTTGAATCTTTCATACGTTCTCCAGATATCAGACGTATTACTTCTCATCCTGGAATTCATGACCTCGTATTTATTCCTGCTGAATCGAGTCACTTGGAGTCAGGTTGCGTTTGAGGAGTGGATCAATATCATGAGCCAGTTTTTTTATCGCCATTGTTTTTGCATGTTTAAGGGGGAGGAGCGTATCAGGGGTTGCTTTAAGATTCCTCGACTTGCGAGATGTTGAGAGGATGTCAAGTTTTCATGTCTCGTCATTACGGAAACAACCTGGAGTAAATCAACTCAAGCTTAGAGAATATTTGTTAAAGAAATCTTGGTATTGACTTTGAAATTTCTATTAGCACTTGATCGAACTGGAGAAAATGCAAATGCAAATGCAAATCATCTTTTATGGAATTGATCGGAATTATATCCATTTTGTATGATGTCCTATGATTTATTTCACGAATCAAGTTTGACTTGAAGAGATTCAAGTCAATTTTTCCGCTTGATTCATGTAAATTCTTCCGTTAGCGATTCTAAATCTGAAGTTCGACCGAAAAATTGGATTCAATCAAGTCGAAGAATCAACTTGAATAAAGGTGTTATCAATTTTTTTATAAGAGTGGCTTTTTTTAAAGAATAAATCATCCTCCCACAGCGGGATTACGGGATTCCGAAAAAATGTAGTCTAAGCCACTTTACATGAATCATGTCGGAAATCGACTAGAACCAGTAGTTTTTTTGGATGCCGTGACGCCGATAAAATAGTCGAGAAAGGGGAGAAGGAAGTAGCACAGTCAATACACCAATAAAAAGAGTTGGCCAATATTTTTCATGAGAGTAAAACCCTCAGGGGTATCTCGGCTGAAAGACCCTGATAAAGATAACAGTCCACGAATCACACAATAGGAAACCCTTTGAATACCCCGGCGGGAGAAAATCTTAAAAAAAAAAATTACTTCAAAAAATATAATAAAATACTATTGCATATATTTTTTTTAATTTATAAATTAGGTCGATTGAAATTAATTTTCTCATATATTTTCCAGGGGATATTTTTTTCTTTTTTTCACGTCGTTGTTCTATCGAGAGATATTCGGCATTGAAGAGTTTCTTTGAAAAATGTTAGAGACTTTTAAATTTGTAACTGAAATATATATATTTTTTCAGTGTGAAGATGGTTTACCTTCATCTCCCGACGTGGAGGAGTCGTCCTGCTCCGAGGACGAGCCCGACGAGTCTCTTTTGTATCTCCTGTAGTCCCGATAATACGGTTCGTACCGATTTTCACGACTGGTATAGTAGTCCCTTTCAACTGATGCAGATCTGTACTCATCCGACATTGTGTATCGTATTCTACGCCTCTCTGGTGATCTCTTGCTGAAGTTCGTGAGCATCGAAGTTCTTCTTCTGATATCGATAACGAAATGAGAATATTCTCGTTGCAGTCATATTGTTTGACAGCTCGACAAGTTCGAAGGATTTAGCAGGTGTCAGACAATTAACAACAGTGTTGCGACAATTATTAGGAAAATCAGATTATCAATTCTGAATGAGAACTACGAAACCTTCAATGAGGTCATCTGCTCGAGCAAATCAACTCAGGACAATATTCTCGTTTCGGGTCTTCCAAAAGGACACATTGATTTCAATTTGCAACAGCAGCCAAAATAAATTCCCCCAGCATCTCATAATGTCAAAGAAAAATGTAATCTAATTAAATCTAATTAAATCTAATTAAATAATTGATAAAATAAGATAACCGCTTTCAGAAGAAACCCGCGAGAGAGTTATACCGTTCATTAAACTGTGGCTTCAAAATTCATGAAGAAAAATTCTTGAATGAGCATTGAAGAAAAATTGAATTGAAATGACTTTGATATAAAAATCGAGTGGCAGCTGTTGCAAATTGAAATCAACGTACTTCCTCTCCTCGTTGGTGTTCCACTTCTTGTTAGTGACTTCCCTCGTGTCCGTATCCACGGTCGTTGTTCCTTTATCCTGCTGGTGCTTTGATGGAGGGTAAGCTGTGTCTCCGATTTGGTTATTGGTACGGTTGACATTTGCCAATTCAACGTTGGCAACAACCTTTGCTTCTTTGGCTGGTGAGGGCGGCGGTGATGTTGGTGGTGATTGGGTGGGACTTCCTGAACGACCAGCACTGTAGCAAACAGCTGCCTTACGGAGTGTCTCCCTGCACAGCTCAGAGAACATTCTGACTCCCCCATGGCCGGTCCTCACGGACCACCTCTTCAACTAATTATGCAGATCTGATCTTCCTTTTCTCGAGATTTTTTCAATCAATCGTCACCACCAGCCAACAGAACGCAGACACTGCAGCATCTCCATCGGCATGATTCCATCATTATCACCATAACCCGAAGGAATCAATCTAGAATCAATCTTGAATCTTCAAAGTCCGTCCGTTATTCATAGCCAGCCCTGAGGTCTGATTACTCTAATTTCTCAAAAAGCTGATGCTTTCCATCCACTCAAACTCAAAGTCTTCAAACACATGAGTCTCCCCCAATCAGTTTCCACCCCTTCCGATTCCTCGGCACTTGTTTACTCCTTCTACAACATCTTCTAGAAGTTTTAGAGAATTTTAGGGAGATCATGCAAAGCTGTTTGACCCAAAGACGGGAAATTAGGGAAGGAAAGCAGAAAAATCCCAACAGGTGAGAAACCTTCACCTCAACAAGCTTTCGCCAACAATGATTCTTCAATTGAACTGATCCCTTATTCACCGAGAACCAATCGAATTAACTACAAGGATCCACTGAATCAGCCGTGGACATTGATTTAAGACACTGAATTAACAGAAAGCAGCCCTTGTGGCTCTGAGGGGTGGAACGAAGGTCATACTCTATCAAAGAAAAGGAAACAGAATCACTGGCCGAGTTCCAAAGTGGATAGTGTCTTGAGGATGTGGGAGAAATGGAATGAACTTTCGTTGAAGGATTCACTATTTGATTTTTTGTATCGAACCATTGCCAATCCACCCTCATTGATTTTCTAACTAATTCCATGTGATTTACTCGACGGAAGTTGAAAGGAAAGATGAGAGAGTTGTGTTGTGCGAGTGGATCGATGATACGACGTGGATTCTGTAGCTTCCACAGAACCTACGACAGTTTATGCCTTTTGGAACTAGCTCAAATTCTCGTCTATCAATTACACCCATTTTTTTCTCCTTCTCGTTTAATTTCCACGATTTTTTAAAACAAAACTGCGGGATTCCGCTGCAGTTGTCGTGCACTTGGCAGACACGCGATTATCCCATTCTCAAAAGTTTGGCGACTGCTACACGCGATAAACCCGATATTTCGTTCACGCTTTCATGTAAAAATCGTATTATCGTTGTTACTTTGTTAATCAGTCAACTCAATGATGTGGAAACTGTCCTCGATTTCATAATTATTCTCCACCCGAAGGAAACGGCAAAACCAAAAATATTTGCACCGAGTGGAAGTATTTACTCTCCTAGAAATTACATGGCGCGTGAATATTTGACTGTTCACGTTTTATTTTCACGAGAATTTCGATCGGATGTACATTATTGTTTTTGAAAAATCGATTTTTTCGACAGAAGAAAATCCTCCCCTCGATGCTAACGAGATCCCGGAGTTTACGACGAGAATGTAATGAGAATAGGATTGTTAAACTCAGGACATTTCATCCTGACGGAGTCGACGGTGTACGACGGAATTTTCCCTGGAATGTCACTCCGCGTTAATATTCCCTATTAAGTCTCTCGTATTAGAGAAATTATGAAATTCTTGGCGTGTGTTCGAGGGAGACTCAGTGTTTGCTCTTTTTTTTTTACTTCAAGTTCCCGCTCCCACGTGGGCTTTTGTGCGAGGGGTTGTGTGTCTGTTTCACCACCTTCTGGTACTGTCCCAGGGGAGTTTTCCCTTTTCCGAATTTTCACGCGGGCAGAAGAATTCCTGAAGGTCAACAGTGCTTACACTTTGATGACGATTTAGGTGATGAACTTGATGATGATCTTGATTTGATGCAGTCTCTCGCTGTTCAAGTGAGTCGATGAACTTTCTGTTTGATCTGTTGTCGATGATTGGAGGTGGAAATTGTCAATATCATCCTCGTGGTTACACCCGTGATTAGGTACATTGATGTGCACCAGGTGTCGACGAAGGACACCGGTCGCTCGCCCGGAGAGAACTGAGCGGAAAGACGGCGCAGAGTCACAGCGACGTTTTACCACCACCGAGTGGCATATCTGAGGGGTGAGGGGGTTGGAAGGACATTCCCTCCTCAGTCTCCCTCCTCGTAGGTTTTGGATCGACGCACGTATCAGGGGTAGTTCGCGATTTTCTATCCTCCAGTGGAATTCATCCCCGACTTTCGATTTTTACTCCTCAGCACGAGGGAGGGAAAAAAGTTGCACAACGCACTTTGAGAATATATTTCATTTTTCAAATAAATCCGTTCGTCTTTGCCACTCCAAATTTCACGGAGAAAAATATTTGATTGAATTTATCCGTGACAGGATCGAAAAGATCAGAAAATATTTTGTTAAATAATTTTGTCAGTGCAGAACAAAAAACATTTTATGGGTGTTTATTGAAGATTTTTTTTTTAGAAAAATGGGGAAAAACTGGTAATGGAGGTTTTTCTGGAAATTCAGGCGCTGTTTGATTTTTGATTCTTCTCCGAAATTAGGAATTTTCAGTGGCTAAATATTTTGGACTCACGGAACTGGAGACAACAATTTTTCGCAGGGCGAAGCAAGAGGGCCACAGGTGATGGGAGGAATTCCTCTGTCGTGGGTTTGTTTCTACATTTCAAACGAATTGCCGGGATATTCGAAGCTCGGTTGAACAGCTGGAGTTGTTCGAACGGAGGTTCATCAACAATTCCTGGTTATTCATGAATTTTTTGAGAACATTTGCATTTTTTCTCGGATCTTTTTGTTCTTCTCCCAGAGGGACGAGAAAATTCTGAATTCCCAGTTATAATGTCCCTTTCAAACTACTGGATTGTTTATTTAATATATTCAACCGATTATAATTGGTAACTCAATTAATAATTTTTTACGTAATTACATCTATAAAAAAATATATTCCCCGGTGGAATTAATCTTATGGATAAAATTCTCCCGGTTGGAATTCGGATGTAAAAATTCCCGTCAGAATGCCACTCAGGCTTCAAAATCAATCAGATATTTTCCAAAAATTCCATTTATAAAAACAAAGTCGTCGAATTTTCCAAAAAAATCTGTTGTACTGAGCTTTTTTTTAATGTGACTTTTTAATCTGAAAGTCTCGACTCCTCCATTGATTTGTTCCGGATAAATCAGATAATTTTCTAGCTCTTGCATATTTGTGCACTTGGGCATCGCCATTTTCTGTTTCTTGTTTTCCCTTCCCCTGGGCTGGGGAACGTTCCGCGATGGCGCTGTTGCATCGATCAGTTGCGTCGCAGCCTCCACTTGGTTTCTTCTCGCGACGAGACACTCTCACTGGGATTTTCACTCTCACCCAGGATGCGCAACGTGTTTCGCATCACAGAGGGATTTTCGGTGGATGAAAATAATTCAGGTTTTGTCACTCAGAATTTTTGGTGGGTGCCACTGACGGCCTTGAAACACGTGCGTTCACCAAAACCTGTCGATTCCACCGCCATCTCTCGAGAGCGTCGGATCACCAAACCCCATGACCTTGAAACTAACTTTGATATGGATTTTTGGCGTAATGAGTCGTTGGAACGTGCATTAATCGCATCTTCACTGTCGAACCGATGATTTTGGGGAATTTATTTAATTGCGGGAATTGTACTGAGAAAAATATATATTTCAGGAAGTGAGATCCGCGAGAGGGCGACGAACCGATCGACACACAGAGAAAGTAACGCAGTGAAATTAAAGTGATATCAAGAAAAAGAAAGAGAAAAGGAAGGCAAGGTGAGAAGAAAAAGAAGGGCGAAACATAAAGGAAAGCGAAAAAGGTAAAGTACGGAAGGAAGAAAGAAGGGGAGAGGAAAGGCTAGGAAAGGAAAAGTGGGAAAAAAAGCAGAGGTTAGAAAGGATGGTGGTGGACGAACATAGGGAGGGGGAGGGGAACGAAGGCTACAACTTGAGAAAGACGGAGGAAAAAAAAGAGACAGAGAAGAACGGCAAAGAAGGGGACGAGCAGAAACAGAAAGCAGCGACAACAACGAGGGCAGGCAGAGGCAGGAAAAAAATAAACACAGAAGATAAAAAAGATCTAGGGAAAGAAGGCTCGGCAACAGGCGGGAAAAAGTTGGAAGACTATTGGACAGAGATAAAAGAAGGAAAGAATAAACTGAGAAATAAGGAAGAAAGTCAGAGAGAGAGCTCGAGTGCACAGGAGGATAGCGAGCAAGAAGAAGAGAAAAAAAGGTCAGAGGCAAAGCTAGAAGAGGAGATGACAGAAAAAGAAAAGGAAAAAAGAAAGGAAAGGGAGATAATGAAGCCGACGTGGACCTTACCAAGGACCCCAGACGGTAGAAAGGACAATGAGAAGAGAAAGGATAGCACAGAGAGAGAAAAAGGGATTGAAGCAGAAAAACAAACACAAAGGGAAGCGGAGAAAGAGGCCGCGAGGAAAACAGACGGAAAGCAAGGGGAAGAACGACCACAGAAGAAACAGAGTGGGGACCAACAGAGTGAGGAAAGGAAGGAAGAATACGCTGAAACGAAAAAGACAGGCCCAGAAAAGAACGAAAAAAGAGGGGAGGAGAGAGAAATGGGAGAACTGAAGGAATGGATGGAAAAATGGGAAAAACGACAAAAGGAAGAGTGGGAAGCAAGAATGGCAGACATAGAGACATTAATTAGAACAGAACTGGGAACAAGAAGAGACAGGGACGAAGAACACGAGAGAAAGAGAGAGGAGATCCAGGAGAGGCAGCTAAGGGACCAGGTCGAAAAACTCCAGGATAAACTGAGAAAGAGCGAGGAAAGAAACGACGAGCTAGAAGGAGGGGTGAGGATGTGGAAGGAAATGGCAGAGGCATGGAGACAAAAAGCTGAGAAAAGAGGAGAGGAGTGGGAAGGCACAAGGAACAGAAGGTGGGCAGAGGAGGTAGAAGAAAACGAAGTAGCTGATAAAAGGAAAATACAAATCACCGACGAAAACTCATCAAGAATAAAAGAAAGAGAAGAGAACAACACAAGGGTCACTGGCGACTGGGGAGTAGGGGGCAAGAAACAACAAGCAGAGCAGAGAAGGCAAAAAGAGAGGGAAGGCCAAGAAAATCAACGGGGAGAGGAATGGAGAATCAGAGGACAGGAAGGGACAAAGGAACCCGACGAGAGGAGGAGAGGAACAGAGGGGAGAGAAAATAGTATAAGCAAGAAGGAAGAAAGAACAAAGGAAGGAAAAGAAAGGCAAGTAACCATAGACAAAAATCCACCCCCGGGAAAAATGACTGAGGAAGAATGGCAAGTGGAACTGGACCTAAGAAGAAGTAAGAGAAAGAACATGATTATTGAGGGACTGACACTGGTAACGAGGACAAGGAAAGAGGAACTAGAAAAGTGGATGATGGAAGTACTCGACCTGAAAGTAAGAATAGAGAAGTTGGACAGAAGGGAGCAAGGGGGATGGCTGGCCAGAGTGGAAGAGGTAGCACACAAAAAGGCAATAATGAAGGAGAAAACAAGGCTGAAAGAAAAACGATGGGGAGTATATATAACGGACGACCTCACAGAGAGACAGAAGGAGATACAAGCATGGATGGAAGGGGAAGTAAGAAACTGGAGAAAGTTACAAAAAGAGGCATGGACGGGATACAACAGCATATGTGTGGAAGGGACATGGCTGGAATGGGACGAGAAGGAAGGAATACTGAAGCAGAGGGAAAAAAGAGAGGAAAGGGCGAGAGAAGGGCCCTTTTAACCAGGAGGCGGGCATAAGCGAGGAGAAGAGAGAGAGGGCAATTAGAATCTGGCACTGGAACGTAGAAAACGCGGTTAATATAGGAAAAAATGAGGAACAATGGAAAAAAATGGACGTGGTGATGTTCCAAGAAACACACCTAGAGGAAAAGGAAATGAGGAAAATGATGGGGAAACTGAACAAGCAGTTCGAGTGGCACGGGAAAGAGGCGACTAGGACAAAGAGAAGAGGCAAGGCAAGCGGAGGATTCCTACTGGGAATTAGAAAAAAACTGGAAGCTGAGTGGAAAGTAGAGCAATGGAAATACGGACTAAAGGTAACAATAAAGGCGAAAACGGGCAGAGACAAATATGCGATAATTAACGCATATAACAACGACAGGAAAAACTTGAACAGGGTGCTGACGGAGATGAACATACTAGTAGAGGAGAAGGAAGGCACGGAAGAGAGGCTGATAATCACAGGGGATCTAAACGCTAGAATAGGAGAGCTACAAGGGATAGCAGAATGTGGAATGGAGGAAGGGACACGAATCGCAGAAAGAAAATCTCAGGATAAAACAACGAGAAGCGAGGGAAGGAGGCTAATAGAATGGTGTGAAGAAAGAGCAATGCTGGTACAAAATGGCAGAGCGAAAGGCGACGAAGAGGGACAACTAACATTCATCGGAGAGGGGGCAGGGTTGGGAAGTGTCCTGGACTATATAATAATCAAAATAGAGGGAGAAGAAACACCAGACTGGTTCAAGGAAATGGAAGTAACAGAACAGGAAGGGTCAGACCACCTCCCTATCATATGCAAAGTGGACTGGAACGTGGAGGAGAGGAGAGAGAAAGAGAAAACAGGCAAGGAAGCACCAAGGATGAAGTGGAAAGAAAGAAGAGAGGAAACATTTAAGGAAAGGTGGAAAGAGAAGTGGCAAGGAAGAGAAGAGAAAGGCGAGAGTACAGAAGAAAGATGGGAAAGGCTAGTGAAAACAACAACGGAGGCAGCACATGAGGCAAAAATGTGGGCATCCAAAGGAAGGGAAGATAGAGCGGCTTGGGACACGGGGGAATACCAGGAGGAGAGACAGAAAATGCTCACAAGCCTGAACAGATTCAGGAAAAAGAGGGACTGGAACTCGAAACAGATGTACAACAGGCAGAAAAAATCCCTGAAGAAAACAAGAGGCAGACTAATCGAAAAATGGATAGAGACAAAACAAGGGGAAGTTGCGGCGAGTAAAACAGTGCAAGAATGGTGGAAGGCGATGAACTGGTTCAGGCAAGGAAAGAAAAAGGACACAAACACAATAACAGAGGAAGACTGGCTGGTACACTTCAAGAAACTACTGGAAGCAGAGGAGAACCAGGAGGGAACAACGAAAGAAACAGCAAAAGGCGAGGAAAGGGGGGAAGAGAAGAGAAGGGAGGAGCAAGAAGGAAACACAGGGAGAGAGAAAGGTGGAGAGATAAAAGAGAGTGAACTGGGGAAAGAAATAACAGACCGGGAAATAGCAACGGTGATAAAGGAGCTCAAAAATGGAAAGGCAGCAGGCGAGGACGGAATTACAGCAGAATTTTGGAAAAACCTACCAGAGGAAGGAAAAAAGGAGCTGGGAATAACAATAAAGGAGATATGGAGGAAAGAGGAGATGATAGACAGATGGAGATTGGCAACAATATACCCGATACACAAGAAAGGGGACCCGAACGAAGCGACGAATTATAGGGGGGTATCACTACTGGACATCGGATATAAAATACTCTCAACAATCATGGCTAGGAGACTGGGGCAGTGGCTAGAAGAAGAAAAGAAACTCTCAGAGGCGCAGGCAGGATTTAGGAGGAACAGGGGGACGATGGAGCAAGTGTTTGTACTAAACACTCTGATCGGAAGCAGGCTGAAAAAGAAGGGAGGGAAACTATACGCAGCATTTATAGACTTCAAGGCAGCATTCGACAAAGTAGATAGAGAGAAACTATGGGGGAAAATGGAGAAAATGGGGATTGGAGGAAGATTCCTGAAAATGACAAAAAAGATATATGAGGAAACTAGGAACAGGGTGATAGCGGGGACAGGGCTAACGGAAGAATTCAGGACAGGGAAAGGAGTCAGGCAAGGATGCCCTCTAAGCCCAATCCTGTTTAATATATTCATTCAGGATCTGGTAGAGAGCTTAGAAGGGAAAATGGAAGGAGGAACGCCAATAGGACCGGGGGCAGGAGTGAAAGTATTTGCACTAATGTACGC